>NC_073238.2:100840384-101144423 GCF_029281585.2 Gorilla gorilla gorilla | reverse complement strand
TATGCTCTGCTTCCTCTTGAATCCTTTGCTGGTTATAAATTTCTTCTGCAAAATACCTCAAATCATCTCTCTCAAGTTCAAAGTTCCACAGCTCTCTAGGGCAGGGGTAAAATGCCACCAGTCTCTTTGCATAGCAAAAGTGACTTTTACTCCAGTTCCCAACAAGTTCCTCATCTCCATCTAAAACCACTTCAGCCTGGACTTTATTCTCCATATCATTATCAGCATTTTGGTCAATGGCATTCAAGAAGTCTCTAGGAAGTTCCAAACTTTCCCACATCCTCCTGTCTTCTGAGCCTTCCAAGTCTCTAGGAAGTTCCAAACTTTTCCAGATTTTTCTATCTTCTTCTGAGCCCTCCAAACTGTTCCATTATCTGCCTGTTACCCTGTTCCAAAGTCACTTCCACATTTCTGGGTATCTTTAGAGCAGCACCTCACTCTACCAATACTGATTTACTATATTAGTCTGTTCTCATCCTGCTAATAAAGACATAACCTGAGACTTTATAATTTATAAAGAAAAAGATATTTAATTGACTCACAATTCCACAGGGCTGGGGTGACCTCGCAATCATGGCAGAAGGCAAGGGAGGAGCAAAGGCAAATGTTACACGGAGGCAGGCAAGGAAGTTTGTGCAGGGAAACTCCCGTTTATAAAACTATCAGATTTCATGCGACTTATTCACTACTAGAAGAACAGTATGATGGAAACCACCCCTATGATTCAGTTATCTCCATCTGGCCCTATTCTTGACGTTTGGATTAATATAAATCAAGGTGCAATCTGGGTAGGGACACAGCCACACCATAATCTGTTAATGAAATTTATGAAAATCATGGGCTAAATACTAATCATAGAAGGATCCCAATAATCCAGAATGCTGTTCTGAAAAGTACTGTTTAAACATAGAAGATAAGAGAATTTTCTTAACTTGATAACTAGTATTACTATCAAAGTACTACAAAGATCTTCCTTATGTTTAAAACACAAGTATTCTCTTTACAAGGATGCCTTATCACATTGCTTATTTGCAACATTGTGGCAGTGTATGTTCAAGCAATGTATGCTAGTGAAGAGAAAATGTGTTTATGCTGTAATATTATAAAACATTATAAAATCAAAAAGTTATTCATATATAAAAGTATAAGAAAATACAATATAATAATACATTATTACATTTAATTGACTTACAGTTCCACAGGGCTGGGGTGACCTCACAATCATGGCAGAAGGCAAAGGATGAGCAAAGGCATATCTTACACAGGGGCAGGCAAGGGAGTTTGTGCAGGGAACATTATTATAGCCCCATGACTTTACCTAAGAAATACATAAATACATAAAATATTTTTAAGAAGATTATTTTTATTACAGATGTACTACAATAAATATTTTTAAATTTAGACATGGAAATTCTCAGAGTCATAAATTTGTCATTGCTGCAAATAAATGATTCTAATCAAAATTTTATATTTTTAGATAATTTGATTTTATATGTATATATATATACAAAAATAAAATTGTTAAGTATTTATGAAGAAGCTTAGGAAAGATAGATATTCCCTATAAAATTATAGCATTCATTACAGTATGGTTTTACTTTACTATATGATTCAAAATAAAAGTATATCCCTATGTTATACTATGCACAAAAATAAATTCCAGATAAATGTTACAGTCAAATTTGATGTGTAAGTGTTCAAATCATTTAGAAGAAAATACAGGTCATTACTGCCTGCCAGGAGGGCCTTATGATTTCTCTCAATTTTGGTAGAGTTTGGTTAGACTCCTTTGTGACCCCAGGCCCTGACCTTTTTTATTTAGAGCACTTTCTTTAGAATGGCTATAATTCTACTTTTTTTCTCACTCCTTTGACATCTTTTAAAACATTTTAAAAGTCTCTTTCCAGTTATATATTCAAGAATGTGTTTTTCAAGAACCTAGGAGCCATTTCTTTGACATATACTCATCAAGGAAGATAGTGCCCCATCTTCAAGTCTTTATTGGAGTGCAAGGCTTCCTTGCAAGCCTTATGGCAAGTTGTAAAACTACTTTGTGTCATGAAGATACGAGAAAGTTTACTTTGCCATTTGGGTAAGGCCAATTAACAAAATACAGGTAGCCTATGATCTCCCCTTCACTTCAGCTTTATTTCATTTTTTATTCTAAAATTGACAAAAAGTTGGACATATTGGCAACATAGAGGATGATGTTTTGACATATGCATACACTGTGGAATGCCTCGTTTGAGCTAATTATCATGTGCATTACCTCACATACTCATCATTTTTCTACCCTTGGTCTTAAAAAGTCTAACTCCCTTTGTTTTGGTGGAATTGAGTACAGACTGAGTTCTGGACTCCCTCCTCTATTGCAATAGTCTTGAATAAAATCTTGCACAGTTTTTTCTTAATTAAGAAAAAGTAATATTTCCTAAAGATATGAAAAATCATAAACTAAAAAGTAGTAAGTAGTGTACTAGCATTACCAGAATTAAAACTCTCTCTCCTTCCCCATATATACATATAATTATATATATATATATATAAAAAAACATAGGGATATATACACACATACATATATAGGGATATCTACACATTAAATGTATACACATTATATGTATACACACACATATGTTTATATATCCCTATATATTATGTACACATATATGTGTATATATTTCTATATATTATAGATGGGGAATAAAAGAGAGGATTGTAAGTGTATATGTATGTGGATATCTGTGTATATAAGCGTAGGGATAAATACACACATATATGTATGTATATAAATATATTTATATAATATATAGTATATATACACACAATATATACATCATATATTATTTGTATATACTATATACATCATATATTATTTGTATATACTATATACATCATATATTATTTGTATATAATATATACATCATATATGATGTATATAATATATACATCATATATTATATTGTGTATATGTATCATATATGTACATATTTATAGATGCATACATAGATGTCATATTTATCCATATTATATGTATATATTTTATATACATATACATATATTCATGAATATGCATATATATGTACGTGTGTATATATGTATAGATACATAAAATTTTGGATATAAAAAATGGATGGATATATAGAATATGTAAAAGCCCCACAGGATGGAAATAGACATATGCAACATATGTAATTAGCAAAGTTTTAATATCTGGAAGAAATATAAAAACTACCAACATTCAAAAACTGAAAAGGTACACAATTCTAGGTGAAAAAACAAAGGAAATGAAAAAGCATTCATGAAAAAGGAGACTTGATTGTCAACTAAATATATAAACAAATAATTATGTTCAGTTTCATTATTAATCAAGAAATGAAAACATCCCTGAGGTAAAATTTGATACCAAATAGATTGACTATATTCTTTTAACAAGGTTAATTCCATTTTAGGGTGCAATTTAGTAATATTATGGATAAGCAAAAGTACGCGTACACTGCATTCTGACAATTTCAATCTAGGTGGGTTTACCTTAGAGGAACCCAAGTGTAGAGATGTAGATAACAGTACTACATTAATCCCTTTATGGTAGAAACAATCTAAATGTTCCTCAGTGGGAGATAAATTGTGGTTTATACATGCAATGCAGTATTAAAGAAGTAAAATCAATGTTTAAATCATAGAGGTCTAAGTAGGGATGAAATTCACCAATATTTTTAGTAAAAGAAGTAATTTGCTTCATAATCTGTAGAGTTTTATATCAGTTGAAATATTGCAATTACAGAAAACAATATTTTATATTTTAATAAACATTTTTATAAAAGTTAAAATTGCATATTTGTGATTCCAACTTCAGACTAGTGGTTATATTAAGGAGAGACAGATGGATAAGTGTTAGGGTGTTTTGAGGGTATGCTTTAATGGTAATTTTATTTTAATTTTAAACATGTGAATACAGCAAAATATGTACCTATATTAAAAGATGCACAATTTCAATGGTATGCTTACTTGGAAATTTATAATCTCAGGGGCACATAATATACTTTCATATTTCATGAGAATTTTCCGATCCTTCTTCTATAATCTTTATCTTACTTAAGAATATTGAATACATAACTAAAGTATTTCCCCTAAAGAGTAATTAAAGCATTAGAAGAGAAGTATGCAAATGAGAGACTCAAAGAATTTTTATAATTAACAGTCATGTGAAATAGAAGAGCTTCCAAGTGAGACTAAAAAGATTGAAATTGGAATGGAGAAGAGAAGAAGACTGTTACTGATGCCAATGGAAAAGATTATTTGCAGATGTGGATGTCATTAACTCTATTTATAAGTAATAAGATTTCAAGTATTTGAGAACTGAGAAGTATGATTAGATTTAACAATGTGCAGGCAATTAGTGATGCTAGCAAGAATCTCTTCAGAACCGTGTTAGGCAAGACTGCTAGCACATTGTGCATTGAGAAGCTGATGTACAGTGTGGATGCAGAGACAGAAAATCTTCTGGAGACATTTTGCTGTACGTTCTAAATTAATATCTCTGGATATGGGGCCCTATAATCTGTGTTTTTATAAGTCCTCCAAGTGATTCTAAAGCATGTTAATGTTTGAAAAGTTCTATTTTTTTAATGTGGGAAACACTAAATTTTGAGAAAACACCTGTAAACAGAGGATAAATAAATCTATAAAAGGAATGGCTGATGGACCACGATCCCTTGCAAATTTATCTTTAATTGCAAGTAATAATGAGATCCAGATTATGTTCCTAAACTGAAGTTGTTTGAAAAAGAAAGACTTTAGTAGTAAGGAGAATTCCACCAGGGTACAAAGAAGAGCTGGTACCATTTCTTCTGAAACTCTTCCCAAGAATTGAAAAGGAGGGGCTCCTTTCTAACTCATTTTATGAGGCCAGCATCATCCTCATACCGAAATCTGGCAGAACTAAACAAAAAAAGAAAACTTAAGGCCAATATCTGTGAACATTGATGCAAAAATCCTCAATAAAATACTAACAAACCTAATCCAGCACACATCAAAAAGCTTATCCACGATCAATTCGGCTTTATCTCTGGGCTGGTTCAACACACACAAATCAATAAACATAATACACCACATAAACAGAACTAAAGAGAAAAACCACACGATTATCTCAATAGCTGCAGAAAAGGCCTTTGATAAAATTCAACATCCTTTCATGTTAAAAACTCTCAGTAAACTAGGTATTGAAGAAACATACCTCATAATAATAAGAGCCATTTATGACAAACCACAGCCAATATCATACTGAATGGGCAAAAACTGAATGCATTCCCCTTGAAAACTGGCACAAGACAAGGATTCCCTCTCTCAGCACTCCTATTCAACATAGTATTGGGAGTTCTGGACAGGGCAATCAAGCAAGAGAAAGAAATAAAGGTATACAAATAGGAAGAGAGGAGGTCAAATTGTCTCTCTTTGCAGATGACATGATCCTATATTTAGAAAAGCCCATCGTCTCAGCCCAAAAACTCCTTGAAATGATAAGCAACTTCAGCTCAGGATATAAAATCAATGTGAAAAAAATCACGAGCAGTCCTATATACCAGCAACAGGCAAGCAGACAGCCAAACTATGAATGTACTCCCATCCATTTGCAATTGCTGCAAAGAGAATAAAATACCTAAGAATACAGCTAACAAGCGAAGTGAAAGACCCCTTCAAGGAGAAGTACAAACCACTGCTCAAGGAAATCAGAGAGAACACAAACAAATGGAAAAACATTCAATGCTCATGAATAAGAAGAATCAGTATGGTGAAAATGGCCATACTGCCCAAAGTAATTTATAGATTCAATGCTATTCCCATTAAACTACCATTGACATTCTTCACAGATTTAGAAAAAAAGATTTTAAATTTCATGTGAAACAAAAGGAGCCCTTATAGCCAAGACAATCCTAAGGAAAAAAAAAGAAAAAAAAAAACAACTGGAGGCATCATGCTCCTTGACTTCAAACTATATTACAAGGCTACAATAACCAAAAGAGCATGGCACTGGTACAAAAAAAGACACCAAAATGATGGAACAGAAATAAGACTATACACCTACAACCATCTGATCTTCGACAAACCAGGTAAAAACAAGCAATGCAGAAAGGATTCCCTATTTAACAAATGGTGGTGGGAGAACTGGCTAGCCATATGCAGAAAATTGAAACTGAATGCCTTCCTTACACTTTATTAAAAAAAAACTCAAAAGACTTAAAGGTAAAACCCAAAATTATAAAACCCTAGAAGAAAATCTAGGCAATACCATCCAGGGCATAGACACAGGCAAAGATTTAATAATGAAAATGTCAACATCAATTGCAACAAAAGCAAAAATTGACAAATGGGATCTATTTAAACTAAGGAGCATCTGCACAGCAAAAGAAACTATCATCAAAGTGAACAGGCAGCCTAGAGGATGGGAGAAAATATTTGCAATCTACCCATTTGACAAAGGTCTAATATCCATAATCTACAAGAAACTTAAACAAATTTACAAGAAAAAAACAACCCCATTAAAAAGTGGGCAAAAGACATGACACTTCTCTAAAGAAGACATTTATGAGGACAATGAACATATGAAAAATAGCTCAACATCATCGATTATTAGAGAAATGCAAATAAAAACCACAATGAGATACCATCTTATGCCTGTCAGAATGGCAATTATTAAAAAGTCAAGAAACAATAGATACTGGCAAGACTGAAGTGAAATAGGAACACTTTTACACTATTGGCTGTAATGTAAATTAGTTCAACCATTGTGGAAGACAGTGTGGCAATTCCTCAAAGACCTAGAACCAGAAATATAAATACCATTTGACCTAGCAATCCCATTACTGGGTATATCCAAAGTAATATGAATCATTCTATTGTAAAGATACATGCACATGTATGTTCATTGCAGCTCTATTCACAATAGCAACAACATGGAATCAACCCAAATGCCCATCAATGACAGACTGGATAAAGAAAATGTGGTACATGCACTCCATGGAATACTATGCAGCTATAAAAAGGAAAAAGGAATGCGATCATGTCGTTGCAGGGATATGAATGAAACTGGAAACCATTATCCTCAACAAACTAATGCAGGAACAGAAAACCAAACACCACATGTTCTCACTTATAAGTGTGAGCTGAACAGTCTGAACACATAGACACAAGTAGGGGAACAACACACACTGGGGCCTGTGAGGAGGGGACAAGGAGAGAGAGAGAATCGGGAAAAATAACTAATGCATAGTAGGCTTAATACCTAGGTGATGGGTTGATAGGTGCAGCAAACTACCATGACACACAGTTACCTGTGTAACAAATCTGCACATGCTGCACATGTACCCTGGAACTTTAAAAAATATGAGATTTTTTTTGCATTTTTTAAGCTCATCATCTATTGTTAGTGTTTGTGTATCTTATGCATCTCCCAAGACAATTATTCTTCTTCCAGTGTGGCCCAGGGAAGCCAAAAAATTGGGCAACCCTGTTCTGAAGAATCTAACGAAGGGTATTTTTTCTTTGTCTTTTTTAGCTTCTAGAAGCATCTTCATTCCTTAGCCCTATACTTCATGTTTAAAGTCAACAGTATAGCAGCTTCAAATCTCACTCTGACTCTGCTTCCTCTTCTCTGACTCTGACTCTGACTCTCTTACCTTTCTCTTTCGCTTTTAAGGACTTTAACATTCAGCCTTCTGGATAATCCACAATATCCCTTGCATCTCAAGATTCTTAATTATTCACATCTCGAAAGTCCCTTTTTCCATGTAAGGTAACATATTAATAGATTCTAAGGATGAGGATGTGGACATATTTGGAGGGCCTTTTATTCTAATACATCCCTTTGATTTGTAAATTTTGATAAAGTGATCTAAACTTCAGTGGTTGAATAACATTTGCCTGCATATAATTTTACTATTAAAATATTATGGCTAATTTTATGGCATTAAATGGTGCAATTGCTCTTTGCCTGAGTGATTTCAAACTTCTCCAATAACAAACAATATGAAGTACAATTTAAGTTCAATTTGGGTGTTGTGTATATTTGCTAATTTACAGCAAATCAACATTTTGTAAATAACCTCCAACCACACTTTTGGGTTTAGAAAGGACATGAAATTTCACCAGATTTTCTCAAAAAATATCAGAGATGGTTAAATCATAGAATTATAAGATTAAGTAAATACAAATTTTTGGAAAATGTATGCATATAGGTGACCTGTAAATTTTAAGAGATCATGTATAAAAAGAAAATGTTTTCAGTTATTCCTAGTTTATAGATAATCATTCTAACTTTTATAAATTGTATTTGTACTTTCTGTTAACTGGTGTCAAACATTTTTCCCTAATATATCTATTTTGGAGAAAAGATGATATTGGTCACATTGCAGGTCAATTGGTAATCTTTCCTCTTTAAAAACATGCCTGAATGTCATCAGTTCATCTTTTCGTGCACTAGGGATATGGTAAGACCATTAGGATATTTTGATGAAGATCTTTAATTTGTGTGGCAGAATTGAACACAATAACATCATGGGGTAGCTGAGCTCTAGATTTATATATTACACCACATGCCAAAAAAGGAGGCCTTTTGTAAACAAGAAGCAAATTAGGCAATGCAAGCTCACTTGGATTTTTTTTTTTCTTTTTTGGCTGGAAAAGCAAAGAGAGACTATCACAGAAAATAATCACTCTTTTCTAGGATGTGTGCAAAATTTATTTAATCATCCCATAGATTTTTTTTTTTAAATACAGCTTTATCATTTGAGAAGAATTGTGAGTGAAATGGTGTTAAGGGTTTGAAGAATAAGAGTATACAGAGTCCTATTTAAGTATTGAATTGGAAATGCTGACATTACTCCTCAGGCTATTCTCACATATTCTATTGCTATCTCCTGGGAAAAGAGGAGTGGCTACAGTCACTTTCACCCTGTCAAAGAGGACACCACGTCTGAGTCTCTCTGGCTGTTGCTCACTAGAATCAGAGCCCATTCTTTCACTGCGTGAAAGACAAAAAATAGATATGAAGACAATGGCTATTCCACTAAAGTAATTTAAAAAATCATTCTGAAAGTTAGGTTTGTGCATTTTCAAATATATTTCTCAAATATTTTTGCACTCTATTTTAAAAAGAAAAAGTTTTAGATTCAGATTGGTATTTGTCTGTCTGATGATATGATTCAGCAATGCTGAGGTGTTTTTACCTATAATTTATCATTTTACTCTTAAATAAATGGGTATGGTAAGGGTATTGTTGGCATCCTGCTTTCAAAGATGTGGTAACTAATACTTATAGACATTAAGTAACTTGTTTAAAACGACTTTCTTCATATGTGTTGTGTTAATTCATGTCTTCCCAGCTTAAAAACAAGCCCTTATGGTTATAAAGAAATCTCTCTCTCTCTCTCTCTCTCTCTCTCTCTCTCTCTCTCTCTGTCAATATTTGTGGCTAGGGTTTCACAGTCTCATGGAGATCAAGACGTACAACATTCTGCAAGAAAGCTTGATTTTCAAAACCAAAATATATTTATAAGAAGTCTCCAAAATCATTCATGAAAGGAAACCATGGGTGTGAAATTAAAATACAATGCTCCTCCCCAGGCAAAACCATTTTAATCCTTCGCTATATCAGAACATTTTATAACAGGGCGATAGCATTGATGACAAAATTATGTTTATCTGAATCTGTTTGCATGTACCTGTGAACATTTCTATTTATTCTTTGATTTCTCCTCTGGCCACAGAAGTTTATCGAAAAAAATGAACATTTTTTAAAATTTCACCTAGGTACAATTTTTGCATTTTACCTATAAATTTCTTTCCATGCAATTCAGTTAAGAACCTGTTAAATAAAGGTGAAATATTCTGCTTTCCAAATAAAACCTTTCAAAACATGTTTATTGTTTTTTAATCAAAGACACTTTAGCATGTCATGTGCTAAACCCTAAATCAGTCCCCTTTAACAAAATGTGTATTTAGTATCACCTTGCAGTACAATTTATTACCTTCATGTATATTAGCTCTCTGATTCCTCATATATTAAGCTCTTTCCAACCTGAAATATTTTCCCACTATCTGAAATGCTTTTCCTTTCCTTATTCAGCAACTTACTTAAACTTTCACTTTAATTTCACTTGAAATTTTACTACTTCAGGAATCACTTCACTAAACTCTTCTGCTAGACTAAACCTATATTTCGGATAGCTATGCATAGAAACTTGCATTACTCTTCTGACTCTTGGCAGATTTGTAATTTTCTGCTTGTTTCCTTGCTATCAGTATGCTCCTCGAGAGCAAAATTCTTGTCTGCTTTGTTCTCTTTTAACTTCATCAAGCTACAATAGTGCTTCATATTGTTAGGCATCCATAACTATTCTCTAACAAATATGAGTGAAAATTATGAACTCTGAGGTACAACATTTCATTCCAAACCATGAAGAATGCATGCATGCACAGTCACATATATATACATGTATATATAGTGATTGTATACATACATATATACATGTGTATATGTATATAATATACATGCATGCAATCTACATGGTTTGCAATTAACTATATATGTATGTGTGTATATATGTACATGTATATATAGTTATTTTAAAAGTTGGATTCAGTAGAAGTGGCTTTAGTTTACACTTTGCATTAGTTTTTAGATTTGCCTATTTATATAACTTTTTTGATCTCCAATTTCCTCACTGATGATATAATCTCTACCCCTTCAGTGATTTGTTTCAAGATTTCCATCAGGTAATACTTATAAAGTGTCTTTTACAAGGTACAGTTAAATTCTCAGTAACTATTGGCTTTTATCATTGTATGCTGAGAAATTTTCATTCATTTTACAATAAGCAGAGAGGAAGCAGTCTATCTTTTGCGAAAGTAAGAACACAGATAATAATAACAAGTATAAAAATATAGAGGCTTAGTTTATATTTAAGCATATAGAGAAGATGATGGAAGTTAGTTTCATTTTGTATTTTTGTTTTTGCTCTTTGTTTGATTGTATTTTATTTGTTCTTCTTGTTTTTTTCTCCTCTCTCATTTTCTTTTAAATCAGAAAAACAAAATTGATCCTGCAGGTTATATAAGGAATAAACGATTTGAACTCTTTGCGTTCATGGCCTAGTGAGACCTCCAGCTGATACATGTGATTGCCCCAGGTGAAAAGTTTGATTACTCTCATGAAAAGAGTGAAAGGACGGTAATGAGGGAATCACTTTCGCAGACAGTCCATGGCTCCTGCGTTTTGCATACGTAGCATAGTAGAGATAGGAAAGAAATTACAGAGGGACTGTTTCAGAATGTGGATTGACCTGGAAGGGAGCAAAGGCAGGTGGGGAAGGGACAGCGCTGGACCCACCTCACCAGCATGACGCAGGCAAGTCTGCCTTTCCCAGTCATGTGGCTGCTGCATCATAAATTCTATGCTGTGTGCCCTGCACCCTGCTTCTCTTTCTTGCTTACTGTTCTTTAGCTAAATTAATTTTTTTCTGAAATAATTTGGTCTTTTGTCAAAAGTATAAAGTTGTTCAAATACAGGCAACGTGCCCATTTTTAAGTAGGAGTACTTTGATTCTCATATTAGTACTGTGGTCTTCAGTGTTTTAAGTCACATAGATGAATATCATAAGCTTGGAGCACAGTGTGTTGTGTACGTTTGTGTAAAAATGTGTATCCTCTTGGATTACGTGGTGGATTATATTAGAGTGATATATATAAAATAAATGTATAGTGTTAAATAAAAGGCCTAGTATTAACATATTTTAATTATATTTCTCTTTTTGAATGACATAAGACATTCTCATTCAAATGACAAATTTATTTCTCTTTTCTCTTTTTACAGTAGCAAAAATAAAAAAATCAAAAGAAATACAGCAAATATATTCACAACAGCAATAGTATTTCTTACACAATTTATTACTTTAATCACATATGTTTAAATCTTACTAAAAAGCAATTTAATAAGCAAGTTTATACTACTTTATTTTCATGTATTTATTGAATTTCTGTATTATATTAGCCTACTCTGATTGACACAAAAAGGTGAAATTTAGAAAAAATGTCCAAGTTAATTTTGTTCATTGTACAGTTAAATTGTACAGTTAAATAAATATTAGCCAAAGCAAACTTGGCTCATCCAGAACCTGCATATTAAGAATTGAAATTGACTAAAAGTTTAAGGTATTCTAATCAAACATATTACTATTAGGATGAATTTTTTATTCATTCAATATCTCCCATTACCCTTTACACATCTGCCTATTATGGCAGTTATTGTGGTGTGTCTTAGTTATTTATGTGTCTGCGTCTACAAAAATTCCCTAAGTTGGAGCTATTACTCAATTCAGTATTACATAACGTTTGTTATGTAAGTACCCAATAAATAGTGCTGTGCCAAGTAATAGCTTATGGAGGTAGGTCGATTAAGATACTGATTTAGTAGATTTCACATGATACATTTGCATATTTTAAGATATATTCAATTTATTCCATTATTTATAAGAAAATGTTACATGAACATTTCCTTTGCTTCATGTTATTCATATTGAAAAACTGAGAAATTAAAGAATAACAGTGCCACATACCAAGTGTGAGCATCTGATTGCCCATGATAAAAAGTGATATACTGTGTAAAACATCTCTGTCAGCATGAGACAGTCTTTTTCCAATTTTGGCTGTATTAAGAGTTGTTTCTTTTGAAATGGAAATGAACTCATTATTTATCAAGTCTTGCAGAGCTCTACTTAATTCCAAATATTACATCAATGATAATTTCCTGCACATTTTAAATCATGCTAATGAAACCATTTTCTTTAATATCTTAACTTGTATAATGCTTATTCCTTTTATGCTTTTATGAATAATTTAGTTTAGATTCTAGAAGCAGGAAAAATGCTCAGGTTGAGATTATTTCCAGGCAGTGCGTATGAATAAGCTATTGATTAGAACATGTAAATTACTAGTTATGTTTAAAATTCAGTAAGGAATATGGAGCATTTAAACCACATGCAAGATATGAAAACACAATGGTTACGTGTTGGATCCCCAACACAACAGCTTTAAAGCATGCAAAGTACCACTACAGGCCAAGATGTAATAAGAGAGACTGGATTTAACTTTCTGCACGAAACAAGTAAAAACCCAGACAAAATATATGTTGGCACAATTTTTATGACATTAGACTGTAGTTAATGAAAGGTAGTAACCTCCTAGAGATGGGAAATAATCTGAAAGCCTAAAATAACCTACAGTCACAGTCCAGAAAGAGAGAAACCAGGTAGATCCCAGAAGACTTTTAGAAGTGAGACAGAGGAATCTGCAATGATCAAGGTGGCTAAAAGTCAGAGGGCAGAGTAATGAAGAATAGCTTTTGCACAAAGAGAGGAACTGTGGTGATCCATATATGGTCCCTCTCTGGAATTTGGGAGAGTATTTACCAGCACAGACATGTGAGGAAACCACCCAAGAACAGGATAAAAACAATTAAAATAATGGAACACCTAAAATAATCAGTTAAAGCACCTGACACTAGTGAAAGACTGCCAGCCAAATTAGAACACCGTGTAATTCAAGAGCGATTGGGAAGACGAAATAGACTGACCTGGCCTAGAATAAATCCTACTCTGTGACTAACAATGCTTAATAACAAGCCCCAAGGGAAAATACTATTTTGCTGTAACTTAACTGCATTCCAGAACAAAGATGAAGAATCCTGGCCAGGCGCAGTGGCTCACACCTGTAATCCCAGCACTTTGGGAGGCCAAGGTGAGTGTATCACCTGAGGTCAGGAGTTTGATACCAGCCTGGCCAACATGATGAAACCCCCGTCTCTACTAAAAATACAAAAAAATTAGCTGAACATGGTAGTGTGCACCTTTAATCCCAGCTACTCGGGAGGCTGAGTCAGGAGAATCACTTGAACCCGGAAGAAGGAGGTTGCAGTGAGCCCAGATCGTGCCACTGCATTCCAGCCTGGGTGACCAGAATGACTCCGTCTCAAAAAAAAAAAAAAAAAAAGAAAGAAAAAAAAGTTATGATTATTAGAAATATATAGCAAAGACTTAGAACCAACCCAAATGTCCAACAATAATAGACTGGATTAAGAAAATGTGGCACATATACACCATGGAATACTATGCAGCCATAAAAAATGATGAGTTCATGTCCTTTGTAGGGACATAGATGAAGTTGGAAACCATCATTCTCAGCAAACTATTGCAAGGACAAAAAAAACCAAACACCACATGTTCTCACTCATAGGTGGGAATTGAACAATGAGAACATATGGACACAGGAGGGGGAACATCACACACCAGGGACTGTGGTGGGGTGGGGGGAGGGGGGAGGGATAGCATTAGGAGATATACCTAATGCTAAATGACAAGTTAATGGGTGCAGCACACCAAAATGGCACATGTATACATATGTAACTAACCTGCACGTTGTGCACATGTACCCTAAAACCTGAAGTATAATAATAATAATAAGAAGAAGAAATATCTAGCACTCAATAAGGTAAAATTCGCAGTACTTGGGATCCAACACAAAACTAGAAGGTATGCAAAAAAGCAGGAAATACAACCCATAATGAGAAGAAAAATCAGTTTATCAAAACTGACCCAGAACTGACACAGATGTTGGAATCATCTGACAAGGATATTAAAATAGGTGTTCTAAGTGTATTCTTTACTTTCAATAAGCTGGAAGAATGATTGATTACGTTACATAGCAAAAGAAGAGATTTTTAAAAAAGTAATTCAAACTTCTAGAAATGACCATCATAAAAATCTGACATAAAAAATGCACTACATGAAACTAATGGAAGAAAAAGTTTAATGAACTTGAAACAAAAGAAACGCTCCCAAATAAAACTCAAAAAGAGGCTGAAATGTGGAACAAATTTAAGAGGCCTTATATATGAATAATTAGCACTTCCAAAGAAGAGGAGGTATGGAAAGGAAAAAAAAAATTGAAGAAATGATGGCAGAATATATTCCAAATTTGGAAAAGATAGTATAAACCCACATGTGTAAGAAACTCAGATCTCCAAGCACAAGAAACATGAGAAAAACTAACAAGTCACTCCATAGTCAAAACAGGTAATAAATGGAAACAAGGGAGATTATAGTCAATAGCAAAAGTGCTCATAAGTGGTGATCGATTTGAGGGTGGGTTGTAGAAATATATTATTTCTACTGAGTTCATCAGGGCACAATGATTGATAATACAGTAATTTCCCTTTAACTGTGAGGATAAATTCCAACACTCGCATTGGAAGCCTGAGTCCAAGGATAGCATTTAACCCTATACGCATGTTGCCACATGGTACCAAAGTTAACCTGTCCTTTCACGTCTCATCCCCCGGTTCCTCCTTAGCACCTTTGTGAATGTAAGTTCTATTGGGCAGATCCTTCCAGAAAAGCCTAGCTTTATCATAATTGAAGACATGCATTGAATACTTTCTCCTAATCAACTTCTTCAACTTCTGGAAATGGGGAAGCAACTTCTTCATTGGCAGAAGCAGCCTCTCCTATTTTTATATTTTTCAGTCTAAACTTATTCCATCCTTCACTTGCAGTAGGTGGCTTGGTGTCACTCATTTCAGGGGATCCCTTTGAAGTGTTGACATAGACTCAATGCTTTCTGGAGTAACAAATTGCTTTCAATCAGAACACGTTTCTGTTCATGTCTTCTACCCACAAATTTAATGCTTGTAAATCTTAACTAATAACTTATCATGTAGTTTGCCTGTAATGGTTGCATCTTTAGTTGTGACAGCAAAGCTAGCACACGTTTTTTTCTTCTTCACAATTTTAGGGATAGAAGATTCATGCTTACTGTAGATCTTAGCCACCTCAGCATACTTTTTTTTTCTTTCTCTGTTAAGTTTAGAACTTCTATCTTTTCACTTAAAGCAATAACTTCATGGCTTCTTTGGCATGTCCAAATTGCTAGCATAACTACTCTTGTGTTTGGGGCCCTTATGAACCCAAGCACTGCAGTGCCATGACAGTGAAGCTGATAGCTGAGATGGCTGCTAAGTGACTTATGGGCAGAATGCAGAGAATGTGGAGACTCTGGGCAAAGAAATGATTCAAGTCCTGAATGGATGGAGTAGGACAATACAAGATATCATGATGCTACTCTGAATGCTGAAAAATTTTAAACTTAGGAATGGTTTCTTTCTGAAATTTTCCATTTAATATTTTTGGACCATGAGTAACTTAAACCTTGGAAAATGAAACTGTGGATAATGAAAGTCTACAGCACTGCTAACTATCTCTTTTAGATCAACACTTACTAAGGATATAAATCGTGAGAAATGCACCAGCTGACTTTCTGTAGAAAAATACTGAATTCCTGCAGATATACATAAACTCCTGATTCTATCTGAATGAACTGGATAAAAGTAATGACACAGCATCTTCTGTCGCCATTTATGAGCTGTTGACTATAGTTATTAATGTGCAGTGTGTAGGCTATATGTAGCAAAGTTAATTATATTTCAGACCTCTGGGAAGAAGTACTATCAAGGAATTGAATGTTGTTTTAGATACTAAATAGAAGAGTTCCTGAATTCCATCTGGCCAACAATGAAGATAGCACATTGTTAAGACAGCCTAATGGGAGTGAAGAAAGTAGATTGTAGCTATCACTAGAGGTCACAGTTTGGTGTCCTCCTTTGAATACTTCTAATGGGACTCTGGTTAGAATATATTCAAAGAAAGTGAAAGCAGTACTTTGATAGCTTCGAGGGAAACAAATTATGACATACATAATTACTCTCCAAAGTTAACACAAAGGACATCTATGGAAAAGCAGTGGAATGGCATCTTTAAGCAGGTAAATGTTTGAGAGTAGATTATATACAATTAAGACTCATGGCATGCACAATATCTTTTTGTTAAGACCTTATTCCTAAATTGTACAAATGCCATCAATATTTAATACCAACAATATATACGATGGTAACATCAGTCCTGATCCATGCGTTTCAAATGTTCTGTGGGGATGTTAAGAGTTAGCCTTGCCCTACTAGATAAGGCTGAAATAACAACCCTGGAAGGTCATCATCATGGTTAAAAAACAACAACAACAACAACAACAACAACAACAACAACAACAACAACTCTGGTCATATATAGAGAGAGAAATACCTGTGTTCCAGGAGTCTCCCTAGGTGCAAAATCAGCTTGAGAAGAATACAAACACTATTGGAATGCACGCATCAAATAATGACTCTAAAGGAATACCATATTCATCAGCAAGCTGTAACATAACAGTTTCATCACCTACAAAGAACTTCGTAATTTGTAAGATATATGTAATTTGATGTTTTTAGAAGTCATTGATCATGGGGTAGGGGTGACAAATGTTTGAGACTTAGGCAAAATGAGAAATTTTGTAGGAAATTTGTGGTGGATCTAGCTAATTAAGGAATGGACACTGGAGATTGTGGACTGTATCATTGGTCTTTAACCTTCCAGGTATAACAGTACTACAGACTGAAAGAAAATTTATATTTTTCTCTTAGTGCAACTGTTTGCAGTTGGAAAGAAAAATAGGTGGCACCAATTTGGGGAACACAGAAGAACAGTATTATATAACAATATCTGGAAGCCAGTACATTAAGGAGTCCTACTGTTCCATGTGATACACAGTTACATACAAAAATTGGATGGGATCTAGAATTTACTGAGCAATGACTTCTAGTCACCCTCCTTGGTCATAGGAAATGTTGGGTATCTAGAAAAATGTTTTCTTTTTAGAAGGAATAAAGAATGATGCAGTAATTTTTACTGTTACATGGTTTATCAAGCCTTCTTTTAATTTTCCTACCACAGCTTTCTGTTGTAATAGAGTTCCTAAATTTACTCATTAAATGAAATTAAAAACAGATTTATATAGACAGTGATCTCTGTGATGAGAACGTAGAAGCTGATGTGAAGCACCTGACTGATGCAATGCCTATGGGAATGTTTGAAAGCAGAAAGTAAATTTATCTTTAGAAAAACTATACATTTAATTAACCCCTCTCCCCTTAACATAGGATAATGGAGGAAAAATAGTAATTGAGCAGGTGAAAGAATATCCAAAGGTCTTTAAAGGGATATGGTTGTGATTAACATGCTCTGAGGAAGGAATTCCCACGCTCCATCACATTGTTCAAATCCTAGTGGTCATCCTACGTGATGACTTCGCATAAAACTTTGCAAAAAAGATATTGTAAGACAGTAGCTATGTAAAAATATTTAGTGAAGTGATATTGACTGAAGAGGAAGAAGTTATATTGCCTGGATATGCTGATAATATCTCAGAATTACAGCAATAGAAACACAAGAATTAGAGATAATGAGGCAAGAGAAATAAAAGAGATGGAATTTAAATATGTAACAGTGATTTAATATAATCAAGTTGAACAATATTTGAACAACACTTAACAACTCCTCCAACAGTTTGGAAATGATGAAAACTAATTTAAATTAAGAAAAATTTTAAATGACTATTCTGGAAGATTGTTAACTTTCCAATTTAAATAATTTTATGAATTGCTAATTTATATATTTTGAATGAGATGAGATTTTTTAAAAAAAAGACTGAAGTTTCAAAAAGTAATACAGAAAGAAAAAAATTATCTTTAGTGGAAGCTAAAATCTACGTCTCCTACCCCACTTGGAGGGATTTAATAAGGGCCAAATGAAATTTAAAGTTTGCAGTGAGAACCAAGGGCACAAAAAGTTACAAATAGAAAGTTCATGAAAACAACAACAATAAAACAATAATATTTCAGATAAAATAGAAGTATTAAGAAGGCATAAATAGAATATTCAGGAAAAGGAAGATAAGGGCACAAGCAAAATCCCAAGGGATTTTCTGTATTTGGTCTAAAGTAGTACTCAGAAGAACTTCAATATTATCATTGAACAAAGGAGAAAGGGCAGATTTCTACAAGGCTCACTAAAATTTTTCATTTCCCCATTTTTTCCCTTAGAAATAACATCCCTTCCATAAAAATTTTGAGAATAAAATACAAAGATATAGGCTGCATTTTTGATGAAAATAACAGATATCATCTTGATCTGCCAATCACAAGATATAAAGAAGGGCTGTTAGAGGCACTGGCCGCTACACACCATGTTAAAGAAGTAGAGAGATAATGTCCAATTGTTTTATTTCATGGAAAAAGGCAAACAGTCCTCAGTTCTTCAGGGACATGGCATAGCCTGAGATTTAAACAACCATAATTTATGTACAACATTGGGTATTTTATGTATTGACTCTTCTGTAATCTCTTTGGCAAAGAGCGAAAGGAGAGGTGAGAGAAGGGGAGAGGACTGGGGAGGAGGAGAGAAAACAGGAGGAGGGGTAAGAATGGAAGGGCAGGGGAGAGCAAGAGGGGGGAGGAGGACGACAGGAGAGGGGAGGGAAGAGCAAGGGAGAGGAGGAAAAGATAAAGAGAGAGGAGAGGCGGAAAAGAGAGAGCAAGGGGAGAAGGAGAGGAGAGAAGTGAGGAGGGGACGGGAGAGTAGGAAAGCAGAGGAGAGGGGAGGGGAGAGAGGGAAGGAGAGGAGGCTGAAATATAAGAAACCTCATAGGTAAGCAATGTTGGAAAAAGTTGTTCATCGGAAAATTAATGTGTCGTATTGCTTGTCTCCACTACTCTTGTACACTCTCTTGCACCAAAGAAGAGATGCCTGGGAACTACATTTTCCATTGTCCCTTGGTAAAAGTTTCAGGTTAGATTGAGAAACGTTGGGCACAATTTGGAAGACAGAAGAGAAGACATGATTTTTCCACTGCACTTGTGAGAAGACACATAGGCACTAAGCAAGGTAAATATTGTGGCAGTTTCTGCTTGAGTTTCAGGGCATCATCTTTTCATTACAGCTAGTAGTTTAGACACTGAATAATGGTTTCCAGCAATTTTGACACATTCTGAACATATGGTTGTCTACCTTTCACTCATTAGCCCGTCCAATAACAAATAAGATTTTCTAATTCCCTTACTGATTAAAATATGTCAAACAAAGTGTGTTTCCAGCTAGAACACCAATGACACTGTATTTAGTAGCTGTATTTGACACCAGGAAACAGAACCAAAAGTTAGAAATTTGGTTTTAATTTATCTCCCCATGTTAGGTGGAGTGTTTTTGTCATGCTTTGTTTTGTTTTTCACCTGTAGGCAATAGGGTACCATTAGCTCACAGTAGACAAAGGAAGTAGAAGTTTCTAACATTAGTGCCTTTTCTTTGGAATGTAAACTAACCATCTCCTCTGAGAAGGTAAGAGGGTCTATATAGTTTCACTGCAATGGATTATAATAACCATTTCCTGGGACATAAATCTATAAATCATTATGAAGTAATACACAATCTCTAGCTTACAGGGCACATACAATCAATTATTTTTTCTTTATTTTGAATTGACAAGTATAAACTCTCTATGTTTATGGTGTACATGATGTTTTGATATACGCATACCTTGTGAAATGGCTAAATTAAACTATTTAACACATCCAATATATACATTACCTCACATAATTTTTTCTGGTGAGAACACTTGAAATACACCCTTTTAGAAATATATCTATAATATATTGTTATTAACTGTAGTCAGCATGAGGTCAATAGATTTCTTGAACTTGTTCGTCCTGTCTAACTGATTTTTTTGTGTTCTTGCCCAGTGCTCTTTGACAGAAATCCCAGATCATGAACATACATGAAAATATTCATGGAGAATTGTCTCCTACCAAATTTTATGGAAAACTCATATTTTAAAAAAAGACACGTCTAAGAATGAGGTGTGTAATTAAGAATTTAAATGATATTTGATTTTTTTCTGTGATTTTATTTCAATTATCTCCTGAAATAAATAGACTGTAGGGTTTATGTAGAGGTTTAGTTTTATTGGTGAGTGAGGAAAAAGGGACAAAGAAGTTCAGATAATTGGTACCATATAACTATTTTTATAGATCATGAAATTTAGTCTAACTATGGAGAAAAACAAAACAAAACAGAACCATGTTAATGGTAGTGAAAAAAATGTGTTGGAATAAAAAGATAAGTCATGGCCTTTGAGATCCAATGATGAAATTTGGTAGGGCAGCCTGTAAGAGTGCTCTCTGCCAGTGAGCTGATAAGGTGACTTAAAAGAAATAAAAATAAAGATATTTTTAGGTGCATTGTTAGAGACAGTTTGAGTTTTCTGATGATAAAATTTACAATGTTAATTTGACAGAAACTATAAAATGAGGAGAAAACATAGTAAGAGGGTAACAAGCAGAAGTACAGACAATTAATACACATGGTTGAGCCTAGAATAGAAATAACCAATTATTGAGTGCATTTTACAGAGTGGAAATGATTGTAAACAGCCAAGGTAGTTGACACTTTTACAGAAGTTGAGGTAACCCATGTGAATTGTATGGTGGAATTTATTGAGATAATAATGAAAAACTAGTCCTCCAGGTACAATTTTCAAGGCTTTTTTTTTTTTTTTTCTGGGAGTGGCAGATAAAAAAACAAACAAGCTATCAATTACCAAATCATGGTCTGTGTAATGGTGGAGGTGGCTCATAAGCATGTTAAAGTAATCTGCTTCATCTTCAGATTCTAAGAATAGTACCCTATGATAGAATTAATATTTGGGATTTAACTAAGGCTTGGTTGGACTTCTTTCCCAAGATTTCTAAATTCCCTTTGAGTTACATTCCATTTTTCCAGTTTCACAGAAGAAGAAAAAAGATGCTTAAACCATATTTGAATTGTAAGCAATACCCCAATGCTTAAATCACAGTGAGCAGCTCATCTTGCTTCTCTTGTTCTTTTAATTGTGATATTAGAGTGTTGATTTGAGATATTTCTAGCTTTGTGATGTAGGCATTTAGTGCTGTAAATTTCCCTCTAAACACTGCTTTAGCTGTGTCTCAGAGATTCTGGTACATTGTCTCTTTGTTCTCATTGATTTCAAAGAACTTCTTGATTTTTGCCTTAATTTCATTATTTACCCAGGAATCATTCAGGAGCAGGTTGTTCAACTTCCATGTAGATGTGTGGTTTTGAATGAGTTTCTTAATCCTGAGTTCTAATTTGGTTGCACTTTGGCTTGTGAGACTGTTGTGTTTTCAGTTATTTTGCATTTGCTGAGGAGTGTTTTACTTCCAATTACGTGGTCAATTTTAGAGTAAGTGCCATGTGGCACTGAGAAGAATGTATATTCTGTTGTTTGGGGTGGAGAGTACTGTAGATGTCTATTAGTTCTGCTTGATCCAGAGCTGAGTTCAAGTCCTGAATATCCCTGTTAATTTTCTGTCTCGTTGTTCTGTTTAATATTGACAATTTGGTGTTAAAGTCTCCCACTATTATTATGTGGGAGTCTAAGTGTCTTTTTAGGGCTCTAAGAACTTGTTTTATGAATCTGGGTGCTCTTGTATTGAGTGCATATATATTTAGGATAGTTAGCTCTTCTTGTTGAATTGTTCCTTTTACCATTATGTAATGCTCTTCTTTGTCTTTTTTGATCTTTGTTGTTTTAAAGTCTGTTTTGTCAGAGACTGGAATTGCAACTCCTGTTTTTTTTTCTGTTTTCCATTTGCTTGATAAATTTTCCTCAGTCTCTTTATTTTGAGCCTATGTATGCCTCTCTGCATGAGATGGGTTTCTTGAATAGAGAACACCAATGGGTTTTGACTATCCAATTGGCCAGTCTGTGTCTTTTAATTGGGGCATTTAGCCTACTTACATTTAAGGTTAATATTGTTACGTGTGAAATTGATCCTGTCATCATGATGCTAGCTGGTTATTTTGCACACTAGTTGATGCAGTTTCTTCATAGTGTCATTGGTCTTTGTATTTCTGTGTGTTTTTGCAGTGGCTGGTATTGGTTTTTCCTTTCCATATTTAGTTCTTCCTTCAGGAGCACTTGCAAGGCAGGCCTGGCGGTGATGAATTCCCTCAGCATTTGCTTGTCTGAAAAGGATTTTATTTCTCCCTCAATTATGAAGCTTAGTTTGGCCGGATATGAAATTCTGGGTTGAAAATCCATTTCTATAAGAATGTTGAATATTGGTCCCCACTCTCTTCTGGCCTGTAGGGTTTCTGCTGAGACATCTGCGTTAGTCTGATAGGCTTCCCTTTGGAAGTTACCCAGCCTTTCTCTCTGGCTGCCACTAACATTTTTTTTTTTCATTTCGACCTTGGTGAATCTGACAATTATGTGCCTTGGGGTTGATCTTCTCGTGGAGTATCTTAGTGGAGTTCTTTGTATTTCCTGAATTTGAATGTTGGCCTGTCTCACTAGGTTGGGGAAGTTCTGTTGGATAATATCCTGAAGTGTGTTTTCCAGCTTGGTTCCATTCTCCCCCTCTCTTTCAGGTACACTTATCTGTTGTAGGTTCAGTCTTTTTACATAATCCCATATTTCTCAGAGGTTTTGTTCATTCCTTTCATTCTTTTTTCTGTAATCTTGTTTGCATGCCTTATTTCAGCAAGATAGTCTTCACATTCTTATATTCTTTCTTCTGCTTAATCGATTTGGCTATCGATACTTGTGAATGCTTCAAAAAGTTCTCGTGCTATGTTTTTCAGCTCCATCGGGTCATTTATGTTGCTCTCTAAATGGGTTATTCTAGTTAGCAGCTTTTCTAACATTTTATCAAGGTTCCTAACTTCTTTGCATTGGGTTCGAACATGCTCCTTTACCTCAGCAAAGTTCGTTATTTCCCACCTTCTAAAGCCTACTTCTGTCAATTCATCCATCTCATCCTCTGTCCAGTTCTGTGCCCTTGCTGGAGAGGTTTTGCGATCATTTGTAGAAGAGGCACTCTCTCATTTTGGGTTTTCATCATTTTTTCGTTGATTCTTTCTCACCTTCATGAGTTTGCCTAGTTTTGATCTTTGAGGCTGCTGTCCCTTGGATGAGGTTTTGTGGGGACTTTTTTTGTTGATGCTGTTGTTGTTGCTTTCTTTTTGTTTGCTTTTCTTTCAATAGTCAAGTCCCTCATCTGTAGGGCTGCTGCAGTTTTCTGGGGGCTCACTTCAGGCCCTATTCACCTGGTTTGCTCCTGCTCTTGGAGATGTCATTCAAAGACACTGGAGGACATCAAAGATGGGTGCCTACTCTTTCCTCTGGGATCTCTGACCTCAAGGGGCACCGACCTGATGCCATACGGACACTCCTGTGTAGGGTGTCTGACAATCCCTGATGGGGGTTCTCACACAGTTGGGTGGCACAGGGAGCATGACTCGTTTTATGATGCACTTTGGCTGTCCCTTGTTAGAGGAGGTGTGCAGTGCTGCCCACTCATCTTGGCTGGGCGGATGTCTCAGAGCTAGCAGGAGGAAAGACTAAGTCTGCTGGTCTGCAGAGACTATGGCCACCCCTTCCCCTAGGGGCTCAGGCCTAGGGAGATCAGAGTTCTGTCCCTCAGCCCCTGGCTGGAGTTGGAGTTTCCCTGGGAGGCCCTGCAGCCCCAGTGTTGGCTGCTGCCCCTCCCACAAGGATCTCAGATGACTTAGACAGCAGGTAGCTGCAGCAGTGGTGATGGCCACTCCCCTTGCCCCCCACTCCCAACCTGGGGAACTTGTAGGGCTTAAGACAATTCTACCCAAGTGAGAGTCTGTGCTGCTCTGCGGTTAGGACCCAAGACCCCCGTGACATGGGCTCCCCCCGAGTGGGAACTTCGAATCCGTGGGTTGAACAGTTCCATGGAAAAAGCACGTTTTCCCAGGTTAGGTGGCAAGCTCACTTCACCACCTCCCTTGGCTGGGGGTAGGGAATCCCCTGCCCCATGTGGCTCTGAGGTGTGCCGCTGCACCACACTGCTCTTTCTTCCTTTCCGTGGGTCACGCCAACCGCCTAATCAGTCCTAATGACAGTACCTGGATACTTCGGTTGCCGATGCAGGATCACATGCTGTTTTGTATGTTTTGCATTGGAGCCCCCAATTACGGCTACTAGTCGGCCATCTTTGCCCTACCCCCTACTTGATACTTAATTGTGTGTGTGTTTGACTGTATTCGTATGCGTGCTCATGTTTTATTCACTCAAAACACAAGGTAGGTAAATATTGTTAATTTTTAAAAAGTATCTATTTTATAATTTTAAATTAAAATATAAAGTTATACAGTGAGAAAATATAGGAATGATTCCTATTTTTATTTCTTCTATTAATTTTTTTTCCAACTGAGATTAATTTGATTCATTCCTCTCAGATGTTAAAGATAGCATAGTGAACTCACTTGCAATTCTCATATAAACCAAATGAAAACTTGATAAAAATCTTTTCATACGATATTCTTATGTAAGCTGCCAGCACTCAGTGTGAAAGAGCATTGGTGTCATTTATATGAAAAGTCTTTCAAGTCGATGACAGAACTGGGCCAGAAGCAATAAGAATAAATTAAATGATAGTGGCTGTTCAATGGCTATTTGGAACCATGGTACAGACACCACATGCCAGTAGCTATTATTTTCTCCTTTATGTGGACCAACAGAAACAACAACAACAAAAGGCTGTTTTTCATATTTTGAAAAAGTATAACTATCATATTTGTATTTTTAACCTATCTACATTGATCAAGACAAAAATATGTCTTCTTATAGTTGATACCAACAAAAGGATAAATCACTTTTAATTAAAATTGTTTTACTATTTTGTGAAAACCAATGCATAAAACTCTGTGGTTGAGATGACACACAATGTGCTTAATTTTGTTTTCAACTGTTTCTTTGTACCAAATAGCTTTAACTCAGCATTGAAATGTATCAACAGTTTTCTTCTCATACATGATTTGACCCAATACTCGACGTACCCACCTCAAAGCTTACTTACTTGCTTATGTTTTTTATATATCTTCCTATATTTCTTAATAAGATCTCTTTCTGAAGGAGCTCTTTATACCGGGAATATTCTCTTTAACATTTCTTGATCCCAACAAATTCATTCTACACAAACACAATTCTGAAATCCATCTATGCATTGATATCATCATTTCCCCCTCATTGTTGTAGCCGTTAATTAGATTTGAGTGCATATTCCCATCTACTACTCCTTTACCCAGATTCACAAAATTTCTGCACTCCACTCTCTCTTTTCCTTATTGTTTAGGTATCCACGTCTGATATTCACTATTATTTGAACAGCTTAGCTTATCTCACATTTCTTATGTTTTTCTGCCCAAATGAACATTTTTTCCTCTAGCACTGAAGTGTTTTTAAGGTATTTTTAGTCAGACACTGCGCTGTAACATCAACCTCTGCGATCTTGATGATATCTGTGTTCTCTTTTTGGTTATGAATAATATCAGTAAAAATTTTTAAGGTAATAGTTGCTATAATTTTAATGAGCCTTCTACATGTCCTTTGATATATTCCCTAAATAATGTTTTCTAGCAAGTGAAGAAATTATGCATCCATTTTTTTTCCTGTTTCTCACATATTAGGGAACTGAAACTCAGGGATAAAAAAACATGTCCAATGTTAACAGATAGTCTGTGGTGAAGAGGAGAATCACACTGTGATCCTTTCTCCATCCACATCTTTATACTGCCTTTAAAAACTTTTTTAGACAAGGTCATAAAATAGTTAAATTTATTAGTTTTGCTTCCTGTAGTTGAAAACAAAATTTTGATTTAAGTTTCTACTTGAGATTCATATTTTTTATTGGCGCTTTCTGAAGATCTCTCTCTTTCCTGTGCTGCATATTTGGTTTTAATTTGCTAGTATTTTGCTAGTTTTTAAAGAGAAATCTTAAATCATGAATATGATACTTTAATTTTTTTAATATCAACAATGAGTGCAATAAATTTTCCTCTAGTTATTGCTTTAGGTGCAATATTTTAATTTGTGCATTTGATTCAAAATGGATTCTAACTTGTCTTGTATTTGCTTATTTGACCCCCAAGTTATTTAAAAATATGTTGTTTAATTTCTAAATATTTTATGATTATCCAGGTATCTCTGCTATTTATTTCTACTCTCATTACTTGATAGCCAAATAATATACTCTGCTTGAAGTCAACCCTCCTGAATATAGTGAAGTTTTAAAATTAAGAATATGAGCATTTGAAATATTTCATGTGTACTTGAAAAGTATATGTAGTTTGTTCCTTGAGGGAAGAATGTTCTATAAATCAATTAGACCAAGTTGGTTGAAAATGTTTTTGTTGGCCTGACTCTACGATGGTCTCTGAAGATTCTGCTCTTGAAACTCACACACTTATGTAGTTCTCCCACATGGTGTTATAATTGGCTTATAATAAATAAAATACAGCAAAAGTCATGGTACCTCACTTCTGAGATGAGGTCATGAAAGGCAAACACTACAGCTTCTGTGCTCGTTGCTCTCTTGCTTTTTCTTGGATCGTTTGCTCTGGGGAAAATTAAATTGCATAGTGTGACCAGCCCTGTGGAGAATTCTATGTGGTAAGAAATTGAGACTTCCAGGTAAAAGCCAACTGACACACTTGGAAGCAGATCCTCCAGTTCAGTTATACCTTCAGACAACTGCAGCCCCAGCCAACCACTCAAAGGTTTGATGAGAGACTCAGTTAAAATCATCAGGGCAATCCACTACTGATATTCTGACATTCAAAGACCTTGTGATAAAATTAATGTTTCACTAAGTAAAAAATATTTTCTAAGTTCCTTTTAACTTTCTATTTCACTGATAGATTAATTAAAGCTATATCAGATAATTGGGGATTTTTCAGCTATCTTCCCAATATTGATTCCTACTGTAACTTAGTTTTGGTAAGAGAATTTCTATAATTCTAATACTTATTTGATTTGTTGAGATCCATTTTATTGGAAAGAATCTGATATATTTTGGTATGGCTTATGTGTACTTGAAAAATATGTGTACTCTAGTGGTGTGGTAAGTGGTAGGAAATTTTACTAATGTCAGTTTGGTAAAATATATTGGCTGGGAGAAGTGGCTCATGCCTGTAATCCCAGCAGTTTGGGAGGCCGAGGGACACAGATCACCTGAGGTCAGGAGTTCGAAACCAGCCTATCCAACATGGTGAAACCTTGTCTCTACTAAAAGTATAAAAATTAGCCAGGCATGGTAGTGCACGCCTGTAATCCCAGATGCTCAGAAAGCTGAGACAGGAGAATGGATTTAACCCAGGAGGCAGAGGTTGCAGTGAACCAAGATCACGCCATTGCACTCCAGCCTGGGTGACAAGAGTGAAACTCCATTTTCATTTACTTTTCTATTAGTTACTGAGAGAGGAATGTCAAAACCTCCAAATGGTGCTTAGTCTCTCTTAATTATTTTTAATAGAATTTTGATTTATTAATTAGATCAATATATCTCATATATACATTCATATGTGGAAATATATGTGTTTATACTGAATCTTGTAATTTACAGACATCATATCACACTATTTATAAATAATTTAGTATGTAGTTTGTTAGATTAAGAACACTCTCATGTAACCAAAGTATACATATATATCAAAATGAATAACTATACTATTATAATATTTTATGATGATGGAATTATATATATATTTATTATATATTATATATATTTATTATATATTATATATATTTATTATATTGTATTATATATAATTATATATATATAACTATCTTATAAAGCTATTTTCTGTCCTGGTATAATATCCAATCTAGGATCTGGTATTAGGTTTAGTTGTCATACACCTTTCATCTAAAACAGTTACTTAATGTTTGTCTTTCAAAATTTTGATTTTTTAAAATAACAGTCCATTCTCTTTTAACACTCTCCTCTGTTTTGTTTTGCCTAATATATTATGAATCAATTATTTTTACAAATGTGATTCAATATTATTCTCATTGCATAATATCAAAATGTGACTTTGTTTTATCTTTAGTGATGTTAAAAGAGTTACTTATGTTTAAGTTTGAATTCTCTAGGTTAATCTACAGTAATAGTATTATATTTTCTTTATTTTAAATGGGTATTTTGTGAGAAAATACTTTGATACTACGTAAAGTTACAATACCTCCTCAAAATTAGTTTTAGCATCCATTAATAATTTTTTAGTACAAAATTAGTATTAACAAAATTATTATCATCATTGAAAAATTGTGATTTGATAAATCTTTTATGCTTTCCACATTATCAGTCAGAATTCTACTTTTTATTCATTTGTACATTTACACAATCATTTATTTATTATTAGTAATAATAAATACTTAATATTTATTCTATTCTGTGAATGTCACTTGCTAATTTTAGACATCTTGAAAGAACCTATGCAAGCTGAAGATATGACATGGAATATTAAAAAATAATATGCATATATATGTTTGTGTGTGTATATGTGTATGTATGTGTGTTATAGCAAAAGTAGTATATCAACAACTGATAAATCTTAGTAATAGAATATAATATTTCTTTGTATTATATTTAAATTTTTCTTTAAGTGTAAAATTATATGAAAACAGACATTTTTAAAAATCACATTAACAGCAATATAATCAATAATCAAAACTTTAGGGTAAAGATTCAGATATTTTAATAAGATAACATAGAATAGCAATCCAGAAATCATTTAAAAAACATTATTAGAGCAGTTTTACTAGCTTTTTGTTGTTCACATGGAGATAGTGATCACAACAGATGACTCCACCAAATCTGATTATCTGATGACCCATCCAGTGGGTGAAAAGTCAGTTTTCTTCTATATCTCATATATGCTTAAACTTAACACAAAACAGTGGTGATGCTTATGGAATTAGCAAGAAACACTGGAATACTTTGTTTTTTAGAGTTTACATTAACTCAATAAAATGTATTTCCAATATATGACATTAATATGTCAGGTGCTCTGTGCATTTTATGGTTTATGCATCTATTTATCAGTGAACCATTTGCCCCAATCTACAACACTGGATCTCTGAGCCTAGAACTGGCACCTTCTTTTGATGCATTTAATCTTGTAAAATGAAACACTATTGTGCCTTGAGTGAAAGCCTAGATAGGAATATTTTGATTTAGTTTTGTTTATAACATGGCTAGTGGGAATTTTTTCTTGTTTTTGCAATTTCATAATCTATCCATACAAATATCTAGGATGCTTGAGTTTTTATCTTTTTCTGTTTGTTAATTTCACAGGCCAAGCTACATTTGACAGTATTTCTCCCCTATCATTTTAAACTGAAAATCCCAAGACTGATACAATTTCAAAACTAAGCTGAAATAAGAAGAAGGAAAGTAGTGTTTCCAGTGTTTATCATTCCACTGGCCCAACAAAAACAGCCAATCATATTCAACTGAAATAATTTCAAATTACTTATTTAATACTAGATGTATGCCAACTAGGATATTAGATATAAAAATACCAAGTAATATAATTTATGTCTTTAAGTTCAATAGCTACCAGGGAACATAGACATGTTAACAATTAATTATAAAACAATCCTAGAGTGTCTTTTTTAATTGTGTTTACAAAGTTTTATCAAAGCCTAGGGGAATCAGTCACTTGGTTTTACACAAGTTATTTGGTCAAGTGAACTTTTTTTTTTTTTTTCACAAATTGAAGCATCTGACTATTTCTAACACTGTGATCCACAGTATTAAGACAATTAAAATGCCATATTTAGGGAATGTATAAATGTATTATTTTTCTTTATGCAAATTTCAAGTTGTTTATTATATTCAGAATGAGAAACATTACAAATATAGAAAATGCTGCAAAGTCAGCTTGGTTTTTGTACTTTCATATGAACTAGTCTCTGAGTACCCAGATTAATTAGCTAATCACTGCATTGTCAAGTCTCTATAATGCTCTCTGCTGTATCCTATCACTGACTTTTTCTGGGTTAAGATTTATTTTGGGAATTGAGAGCCAAGGCTGGAACACACTGAACAGAGTGTTCTATTTCTGTGTGAAATGATAGATGTTGCTCTTGCCCAGAATGAAAATGCTTTGCACTGCTCCCAATCTGTAAATTGTTCCATTTGCTTGGCATAATAAGTATACTGATGTATTTAATTCTGTCTACCAGACCCATGCTGTTCAATTCCCCTCTGCTAGCCAAATATACCAGAAGTCATAAATTTCTCTCCAATAAGGAAACTAAATGTGATCTCTTCTATAAGTAAAAGCAGTGTTAGTGTCCTGTTATTATTTTTTAGAGTTACCGTATGTTTTAAATCCAAGATTAGCAAAAGATTTGTTATAATCTTTTCACTTTTATCAACTACTTAGTCCAGCAAACATACTGACAAAATAATTGTATATGCTCAAAGGTACAGTCTGTGGAAATGATTCGATGTTTGTATAACTACCACTTTCTTTCAAAATGAACCTTCATTTTGTTGTCTCCTTTTCACATACATCAAATGAAAAAAAGACTGTTTTGACTTCATATATTAAAAGATGAAATGACTCAAATATTATATTCAGCTATGCTATATTATATGATTTTGCTTTCTCCTGTATTATGTTTCTTATTTTTTTCCTTAATAAGCACAATTTGCCATTACAGTTCTAAAAAAGGAGCAAGTCTCACAGGAACAAGGTTTGGGGTGTTTAAGTGTTGTTGGTTTCCCTTTCATTTTCATATGAACAGAATCACACCCAAGTACTTACAGCCTAAGAAGGTGATAGCAAACCATGGCACGCTGGTCCAATTCAGACCTTTGCCCCAGTTCTAAAACAAGTTTTCTTGGAGCCATTCCCATGCATCTACACGTTTTCTATGGCTGTTTTGTCACTACTAAGGCACACCCTACTTTAAAAGCAACAATTTATGGTGTATAAATCACTTTATGACTGTAAAGCATCAATGTGCCAACTATAGTACAGTGGCTGATCATATGGAAAAGTTTACCATCAATGTAGTGGAAAAGTGCCCTCCCCATCTTGGTGTAGGAATGTATGAGATTTAATATTTTTAAGAAAATATTTTAATCTACACAGTTTCCTGAAGCCCAACAAAGTTAATCACTTCTTTAAAACTCCTTTATCACCAGTAGCACCAGAAGCCTCACTGAGGAAATATTAAGGTTCTTCAAAGAGAAAGTGTTGGTTTTAGAATCAGACCAGAAACAGTCCATTCTAACTCTAGACTGAAAAATTAATAATTATGAACACTTAAACAAGTAACATTTTGTTTACTTTAATTTCTTTATCTTTAATAGATATAGGTCAGACAACATTGCTGAATTCAATATCACCAGATGATATAGATATATGCTCTAAGTAACCATCCCAGAGTAGAGTTTAAAATAAAATAATGTTATTGAGATGTGTATTTAATTAGTTCTTACCCTATTTACACTCCTTTGCATCTATTGCCTCTAAATATTCTCTTTCGCAACTTCCTTTTCATGTTGGGTGACTCATACTTTCATAAAAATTTCTGGTAAACTCTAGGGACAGATTTATATGCACTAATTTTTCACCACTATTACTTCCTTTGTTACTACAAATTATATCTCATAGGTATCATATTCTGCTAGAGATGCATCTGATATATTTTTGTGAAGTGAGGAAGATACATCTTCTTCAGTTTGTACCATGACACTCTTACTGTCATGTAATAAACACACATACATTATTATTTAATTTCTTTTCTGACTTCCTAGTGTTAAAAAAATGTAAACTGAGTCAAGGGAAATGTCTGCCCTCATATAATGATGACACAATGCCAGGCCAAATTTTATTTAAGCTAAAATTTATCCAAGAAAGAACTCTTCCTGATGGGCTCCTTTGTCCCTCAGATTTGTAGTCTAGCATTAAGAAAAATAAAGGAATCTACTGTCAGATAAACCCAGAGAGTTTTAAGTCTCAATGCTGGACTTAAATTAGATTGAATTTAATAACATGAATAAAATGTGCACTCTTTTATGAAGAATTCAATTTTTATAATTGTACTTATTTAAAGTAATTTTATTAATATTTTAGTTAAAGAAATTATTTAAATGTTATTTGCATTGTTCTTAAATATAATAATGTTTAACCTTAATTTGTCTGAATATAAGCTTTCATGAATTATTACGAAAGATAAAATTAACAGTGGAAAAAAATGTTCCAGATACTTTAATGAAAACAAAAAACATAAGAAGTAACAAACTTTTTAAAAACAGTATTCCCATCTGAATGCAAAACATGTTTGTCATTGAATGATGAGATATACTTGGACTTAAACAGAAATGGCTTTCATTTGCTATGACAACCCTCTGGCAATAATTGCCAAAAAGTTTTAGAAATTTTATGTTTTTGAGTGACAAAACAATTACTATTGGAATCTCTTGCTGGTTGACAGGAAATACGACCTTACAAATGTTAAACAGAAAATCCCTGCAAAGAGAGCTATCTTTCTTGGTTGATGAACTGTCTAAGGAAAATTGTGCTATTGTATAAAGAATCAATTTATTTAGTCAAGAAACTGGGTCATCTCCAACTAACTTTCCATTTGACCTCATTATAATTGCATTTTTATGTTGGGCATGGAAGTCTTTATTCCTTACATCCATTGCTCTAATTTAAGGGGAAAAAGGCAAAGGAACGTAATAATCACAAATAACTATGCATACATATTTTAACCGTTTTAGAAAAAATTAAGGATATATAGGAAACTTTATGATTATAAATTATTTATGAACATGTCTTAATTGCATTTTCTTGTTGTTTAGAAAAGTGATCCTTGAAACAGTTATACATTTGTCTAAAAGATTATGTCAATGAAATTATTCCCTTTTTCTTCCTTTTACATAAGCAAAAACTTGTGTTGGTAAATGTATCAACTTTAATGTAGTTTAAGTATATTATCAGGCAAAACTGGGATTATAGGTCTGTAATAATTATATAATTTAATATAAGAAATCATTGGAATAAGTGGTAAACAACTTTCCTCCTATGAATTTACACAAAGATTGACAATCCCTGGGACTACCTTAAATGAACGTTGCAGTCATCTTTTCTTACAGCTTATATTATAAATGCCCATCGTGTACTCAGCTGCTTGAGTGAGAAATCAGCCTTAGTGATAAATAAATAATATTTATGATAAAAATATTAAGCATGTAACATTCAGTTGAATATGAAACTCACACTTATCTCAGTAAGTATAATATTTTTAAACCTTTTTGTTTCCTTCAATTTGAAAATGTTTATTGCATGTTGGTTTTCTGTTTCTGCCATTAAGATATGCATTAGCACACATTTCAAAGGGAAAGTTAATGTTTTCTTATTATACTATAGGAGGGTTCTCCAAAGAAACAGAACCCAGAGGATGTGTTTATATATATATGTATATATATATATATATATAATCACTCACATGAATAAGGAGGCTGAGGAGTCCCAGTCTGCAGTTCAGAGGAGTGCTGCTGTGGAGTTCTAGCCCAAAACCAAGGAGAACTGACAGGTAGTTTTAATATGGGTCCAAAGGCCTGAGAATCAGGAGAGCTATTGGTGTGAGTTCTAATCTGAGAGCTGGCCAACTTGAGACTAAAAAAGTGCCAATGTTTCAGTCCAAGTCTGCAGGCTGCAAAAGACCAACGAGCCAGCTCAGTCAGGCAGTCAGGCAGTCACAGGGAGTCCCTTCTTGCTTAGCCTTTTTGTTCTGTTCTGATCTTCAACTGATAGGATGAGGTCCATCTACATTATAAAGGGCAATTTCCTTTACTCACTCTACAAATTAAAATGTTGATATTAACATCTTCATAGACACACCCAGAATAATGTTTGACCAAATGTCTGGGCACTTTGTGGCTCAGTCAAGTTGACACATAAAACTAGCCATTACAAATACCCCTGAAAAAGAGGTGTCTCCCCACTATACATAAAATGTACTACTAACATCTGATTAAAGAGGACAGATTGAATGTTCTAAAACTCCACTAAAATAATTATTGAAATGTGTAAACCTAATCTTGTGGATTCCTGTTTCTAATCAACCCATGATAAGCCATGAAAGTAAGAGAAAAACACGAATTTCAGAAAGAACCAATCAAGTGACCAATCAATAAAAACAGCAAAAACACAATAATACTTGAGAACAGCCTAGGGAGAACAAAGACTGCAAAGACCAGTGTCTTTTTGTGCTTGAGTTAGGGCAGTGGCTAAGGTACACATGGCAAAAAGAGATTAAGAGCTTCAGATGAAAAAAAATTTTGAGATTATGCTTTTTTTCCTGATTTATTTACTGTCTTTGAGTAACTTCTATTATAAAGTGTGTTGTAACAGTCATGACCACTGATACTGCAGTAGGTTGTGTTACTGGATAAATAGCAAGGCAACACAAAATCTTGCTGGGGTGAGGAGTAGAAAACTGTAAGTGCAAGCTAGCCTGTGGCTATTAAGATACTGTTTTTACTCTTTATCCTAGTATTCTGTTTTGTTTTGTTTTTCTCCCAATGCAAATTCTTGCTAAGTTTAAAAGTGAAACAGTAGCCAGAGGGTCTGCTTTGCAGAGAAGGCAAACAAGGGTGAACATCACAGCAGAAGTAATTAGATAGTCTTGTATATGGTGTACTTTGAATTACATAAAGCAAAAATCCACCGAATGTGTCATAGATACCTTATCAAGCAATTTCACTCAGATAAAATATTAAATTTGGTAAGAGGGGTTTATAAATATTGTTTCATGTTTCTACAAGACAGCTTTCTTTCAAATGTTTATGATATACCATACTTCTCACTAAACAATTGATGTATCACAATGCACTTATTACAAACAGTAATATTTCCTGCAGGTTTACAATTTTAAAATGACATGAGAAACTCTTTCACACAATTATGCCCATGTGAGAAATTCATGTGGCTAATGGCTATGAAATGTAACTACTTAATAAATCAAAATAAATATGATAGCAACATACCTTTTGATGTGTGTGTGCACTGATTTTCACTATATTTAATTTTGTTATGCTATAAAAATAACCATTTATAAAATAATGTTGACTATATAAATAATTGAGAAAGTATAGTTCTAAGATACTACATATCATGAGTCATACAAGAGAAAGAAATATGATTATGTAATAAAAATTATATTTCTCTGAATTCATAATTTTAAATTTTAGCAATAAAGATGTATATGTAAGAATATAATTATAAATATGTTATTCAAACAAGTATTTAGGATATCAGATGCTTGGGATTTACCACTGAATTATTTCAATGATAGTAACACTTTGTCTTTGAAATCACCGTTTGAGTAAATTTAAATGTTAGAATATAACACCATAGAATTTCCAATATTAAGCATGATATAAATATTTTATATGTTTTTAAAATAGGATATATTGATAAAAAGAAAATAAAATATGCCTTTATATCATAAGACAGTATGTATTAAGTGAGCTACATTATTAGAAATTCCATGATAACTACTTATATAACATAAAATATAGCTTAAAATTAACTTAAAAATCACTTAAGGCCTAGCATAGGAAACATTTGCTGACATCAACTGTCTAAAATTTCAATGTGTTTATGCCAACTGCTTGTAAAGACTGTCATAACTCACAGACATGTGAAACAGCTACAATCATTCATTTGATTTATGCAGAAATTTCTTCTGTCCTTAGGCAAATGGTAAGGAAAAAAATAAGTGGATTCCTTCAAAAACATTTTCTAATTAGCTGCAATAGGATCAAAGACATTTTTAGTCAGTGTATCTCACACGCATGGGTTTGTAAAAGGAAAGTGATTATTACCATGTAATATATAGCACCATTTCTCTCATTTTCGATAACAAGATTTTAAGGGCCTTAAGAAATGAAGACAATCAAACTCTAGGCAGGGGGGTAAGCTTGATTTCAATTAGAAATTGAAATGGCTTTGATGTCACAAAAAATAATGAAATCAAAATTCTACTCATTCAGAAAAATTCAATAAAGAGTTATAAGTAATAAATGTACTATCGTATATTTCTTTTAATGTAGGAATAATATTACAGTATTAAAAATCTACTATCGAAGTATTCTCTTGATTATAACAAAATTTGAGCAACTAAAATACATGTTTTTGGATCACCTGCACGATGCCTTATTTAACATTGATAACATTTGACTTGGAGCAAAAAGCATGAACAAAATATAAAGCTCTTATGTATGACCCAAGTACCACTGTGACAACATCAAAAGACATGAAAAACGATGAAGTAAAAGACAATTATCTCCTTAGTGCGAAAACTATCAACTCCGTGGAAGAAATAATTTGCCTAGTAAACAGAAATACATTTGTCAGTTATTTGCCATTTTGAATATTTGCAGATGTGTGACTATCCTCCTTAATATATAAAATCCAGTGCTTTGTAATCCAGACATTTTCGACAGATATTGAATGTGGAAACCGACAAGGACCGTTGCATAATCCATCATCAATCTTATTTAAAAAAAAACAGCGCGCATTATGTCATGCCTTAAAATGCTTGCCACCACTACACTCTTTTTTTCATTAAGAAAAATAAATGTTCAACATAGTCTTTCTGTTTCTACAAAAAATACAGTCAGAATATGTTCTATGAAAATTGAATTATTAATTACTCATTGTACATCTTCTCATTCTTTGAAATTTAAATAGTCAATAACGGCATACAAAGAAAAAAAGTGCTTACAAATATGAATATTTTTCAAGAAAAGGACCTAAAATTTAGCTTTCTAAAAAAGTTTTGTATTTTTCCTAAGTGTTAATTATTGATTATTACATTGTTTACAGTGATAAATATCACACTAATTTAAAACACAATCTCGTGTCTTAATCTCTTCACACAATCTAAGCTAAAATTTAGCTTTTTACAAAAGGGTAGAATTTTTCCTAAGTGATTAATAATTACTGATTATTACATTGATTACATTGATAAATCTCACACTAATGTAAAACACAATTATCTCTTGATTGTGAGATTTATCAGTGTAAACACAACCAGGAGATTGTGTTTTAAATTATAGCTAAAAGTTTGTTTTTACCTAAAATCAGTAAGATTGGTTAACTCTTTATCTTATTAAAGATTGAAAATTAAATTTCTTTAATTTTCTTGGTTATTAAACAAAGATCAAGCTAATATGTAAAAGCTTTATAATTACACTGAATTAACATAGTTGCCAATGAAGAAAGAAAAATTTGGTTGAAACATTAAAAAATACAAATATTGATAGACAAACTACACTATATTTAATTTAATATACGCACTAGAAGTTATACCTTTTTAAACAAAGTAGCTTTAAATTTTTATTTTATGCATTATATTTCCACTGACTAAAAAATAAATGACAATGCTGAAACGTGCTCACCTAATTATATGATAAAAAACACTAATCTCTATTATATGAGTATTTCAGTAATAATACAAATAATTATTAAACATCTTTTGTCTCAGTCTTGTTTGTACTAAGGCCTTATACTGAGGATGTTTTGAGATATCTACCATCTAAAAAGTTAAAATGGAAAATACTATTTTAAATTTTTAAATTTATTTTATTATTTGTTTATATCTCTAGACACAGGAAATTTAAAACAATTGAACTTGAGGTAGCTTAATATCGCTTTTTTTCTATACAATAAAGACAATCACAAGCAGACAAGAAAAGAGTAATATTAGTCACCAGAGGGGGAAATCACCATCTCTTTAACTAGGTCCAGATTTAAGTCAATTCCCAGACTCAGATTTCCTTGACTGATGGAGTAGCTGAGTATACTTGAATAAAGGTCCTGCAATCTGATAGCAAATATGTAAATACAGACTTCCCCAATCCTTTCCTAGAGCACTTAAAGCCATTTATGTGAGGAATAGGAAATTCTCACATATATGAAGGGTGTTGATTACAAGTTTTGTTTTATCACAGGCACCAGAGGATTGGAAATGCCATTACACACTCCCCCACCTCCACAGACATCCCACATATGAGTTTCTTACAGAGTCTAGGAGACAAGTAATACCCTGTTTCAAATGGGTCCAGTGGATAAATAGGCACATCTAAGTTTCATGTTCCTGGTCACTGTATGCTCTGAATTAAAGTCTATTCTGGTCATGCCTAACAAATCATAAAAGCAAACTTCAAGCTTTTCAGACTGTTTCCAAGTAGCCTAACTGAGTCCCAGAACAAACTCAGGAAAATTTATAAGGATACAAAAATATACATAACCCAGCAAGGTAAAATTCACAATGTTTAGTATCCAATAAAATATTGCCTACATGCTAAGAAGCTTGAAAGTACAATCCACAAAAAGAATTTTAAAAAATAATAAATGAAAATGAACCCCAAAATGATACAAGTACTAAAATTAACAAACAGACATTAAAACAGTCACTATAATCATATTAAATATGTTCGAAATGACAAAGAAAACATAGGTTTAGGAAGTTAAGTAAGGAAAAAGATATTTTTAATACATAAATTCAAATTCTGGAGATTAAAAATAGAATGTTTGAGAGGACAGACTAAAATGGATTGGTAGCAGATTAGACACTGCAGAAAACAATTAATGAACTTAAAGACATAGAAGGAGAAAGTAATAAATTGCAACACGGAGAGAAAAAATAATAATTTAAAGGTAGTGAATACAGTATAAGTGTACTCAGGGCCAATTTTAAACAGACCAAAATACTAGATGTACTTAAAAACCCTAAGTATAATCGGAATCTTTGAAGGACAGTAATGAAGGGAGACATAAAAATGGTTAATGTAGTAGTGTGTGATAATTTTCTAAATTGGTAAAAACTACAAAACTATAGATCCAATAATTTTAATAAAACCCAAACACACAGAAATAAAATGAACAAAATTTTATCAAGCATATTATAATCTAATTGCTTGAATGAAAAACATAATATCTTAAAAGTAGCCAGGTAATAAGGACATATCACGTATACAGTAAAAGACATAGTAACATAACTATTGCCTTTATGAAAAAAGAGAATAAAGAACAACGATAAGAATCACAGAAGAATTCTCAGAAACAATGAAAGCCTGAAAATAGTGGAGCAACATATTAACACATTGACGGGAAAACAAAACAATACAAAATCAAGGGCACACTCACATTCTATATCCAGAGGTAATATTTTTCAAATACAAATGTAAAGTTTCCTTAACATACAAATCTTGACATCAAATCTTCAAGAGAAGACCTACACTACAAGCAAGGTTAGGAAAGACGATGTGCCCAGATGGAATCTGATCTACCCAAAGAAATCAAGTAAAAGAGAAGTGAAAAATATGTGGGAATATATAATATACTTATTTTTCTTATTGCTTAAATATCTTTAAAATACAACTGACAGTTTCAAACCAAAATACTATACTATGGACTTATAGTATATGGAGTATTAAAATGCATATCACTAATAACACAATTCACTTGCTGGCATAAATTTCTTATTTTAGAAGTGAAATAGTGTATTACTTGAAGGTTGACTGTAAAAATCCAAAGACATTGTGATAGGCAAAATTCTGATGGCTTCCAACTTTCCACCTTTTGTGGTACATGCCCTGCAAAATATCTTCCCTTTTAGTACACATGTTCTTAGACTTACATGCAGATATGTCCAGATAAACTCATCACAAGTTGAAAATATCACGTCAGTTTACAATATTTTCAACTTACCTTGGCCAGGATGGTCTCAATCTCTTGACCTTGTGTTCCACCCTCCTCGGCCTCCCAAAGTGCTGGGATTACAGGCATGAGCCACCACGCCTGGCCTCAGCTGTAATATTTTTTATTCCTTCTCGACCCTTTTTTATTGTTGATCTGATTGAGTTTTCTCAGAAGGAATTCTTTAGCTCTAGATTTACTCTGTTATCTTAACCAAGGGGACACATAGATGTTTCCATTGTGATGCCTTTATGTAAGTGCCATACATTTAATATTAAATGTTTGTATATTCTAATATGTTTATTGCTTATATAGTTTATAAAAGTTTTTATACTATAATTTTTAAATTTGTATTGATTTATAATATGAACACATATTTTGAGGCTACATATGATATTTAGATACATTCAAATAATGTGTAATGATCAAATCAAAATAATTTATCTATCACCTAAAGTTTTTCTTTTTTCTTTATGGTGGGAACAATTAAATTAATCTCTTCTAGTTATTTTGAAATATACAATAGATTATTGTTAAGTAAAGTTACCCTACTGAACTATCACACAACAGATCAATTTTATTCAAAATTTTGTTCCAAACTATACTTTTTATCGTCATATTTTTTATGCTCAGACTTTGATTGTGAACAGGGAACTCAGTTCAGTGTCTGAGTCTCATCAACATTTCTGACAACTAATTTATCAGTTTGAAAATAGTGTACTAAACTTTTAGTTTTAAAGATAAAATTGCTATGAAAAAAGTGCAAATATAGGGTTATATTTTTCACATAGTTAAATTAAAATATTCTTTAATCATTAGGAACTTCATTTTTGTACGTTTCCATATTTTGTTTGTTATTAAAATTTTTATTTTGAAATAGAAGAACTGAGGCTGTCATAAGTTTTGTAGGGTTACAATTTGAGGTGAATGAGAGAAAGCAAATATAAAATGGCAAAATCAAAATGTCAAATCCTTCAGTTTGAGAATTGTTTAAAAAAAACTAAAATGTTTCAGAACTTATAAAATGTTAATTTAAATTATGTTTCTTTTAGCAGAAGATATATACTCATTACGGATTTGGTTAAAATTACATAAGCATGTTAGATGGTAGAAGGGATTATAAAGCTTGGGAAAATATAGCATTTGTTTTCTTAGGCAAATGCATAGGAAGAGAAGAAAATATCATGCCTTAAATTGCTAAAAGAAGTAAATGGTTATGATTTGGTACATTTATCAATTCCAGTCTTGACACTCACCTGGGAGGCAGTACCACACACAAAAAAGGTGACTGGTGAGAACCTGAAACTTAAAAGTTTAATAGCTTACCCAAGTCACATAACTACTTTGCATCGCAATGGAATTTGGGTGAAAATTACTTTGTCAAACTGCAAACGCATGTTCTTGCTTAGGCTGCTATAGTGCCTCCATCTATTACTGTAATAATTAAAGATTTGTATTTTAATAAATGAGGCAATGCATACATGTATGAAATATAACATGATAGCGATTTAATACCATTTATCATTGAAGAACATGGGTATTTTTTCAAATACATTTTTTACACATTTGGTCTGAAACATAACATAATTAGCTTACATTGACCTACTATCATCAGGCATGCTAAAAGAAAATTTAGATATTTGAAAGTTTACAAAAGGTTAATTGAAAAAATAAATTTATAAAAATTGTCCATTTAACTGGCTTTAAGCAATTTAGGATTGAAAGCAATTACACAAGCTATAGAATTGAAATATAGTGTAAGCTTTGAAGTATGTACTGACATAACTATGTGGACCATCACATTTTTCTCCTATTTGATGAAAAGAAAGAACTAGATAGAATTGGCTCAAAGGCAATGGTATTTCTCCAGCAAAATAATTCCTTAGGGGTTAAAGAATCAGGAGAAAATCATCTAGTAACGTGCAAGCAGAGGTATCAAGTTAAGATTTTAATGCCATTTAATTGACATAAATGTGAAGTGACTCTCTACCACAGCTAGCGAACATAATTACAGAGCACAGCTAAAGGGGTATAACTCTGGAAAATTATGCTTTTGGTGAGCTACCTCTTGTTCTTATTTTAGAGAGAGGAGGAGGAGAAAGAGAGAGCTGGGTCTTTGTTTGTTTTTATTAATAATTTCTCATTCTATTTTGTCAAGTATATATCAAGACACAATTACCAATACATGAACATGTAAATTTACATTTAAATATTACTGGAACAAAGTCATCTAAGGGCTAAATGTACATATACAACCATGCAAATGATCCAGTATCTTTGAATTGTGTAAAAAGAACTGAAAAATGTAATAAAAGGTATGATCTGGACTGGGAAAATTTATCTACAAAGAGCAGAAGCTGCAAAACAACTCAGATCTATCACAGCTTCAAAAGGAGATATATAGAAAGATCAATTTGTGTGCCAATTTTTAATAAAATCTAATAAAATACTCTGTATTTGAATGAAGGAAACACATGATTAAACATCTTCAATCCCAAAATGTTACATTTGATTCTATGCAGAAATGTCATTTTAAAGTTACATACACATTATCAGCATACATTTAGTTTACTTTACTGATATTTGTAGATTTACTTTTTAATTTTAAATCACAACCACAGACTTGATCATTAACCTACCTGGTTACCTCCTTCTATCCAAATAGAAAGCAGGATTACTCTGTCTCTTTTTATCACCTACATTACATTTTATTCATATCCCTAGTTTAGGAACTGTCACATTTTACTTTAAGGTTTTCAAGCTTCTAATAATTAGTATTGTGAACCTTCTGAGACCAATACTATATGCTTTATTTTTATCTGCATTTTGATAATGAGAAGAATGCCTAATTTAAAAGAAGGCTTCCATAAATATTTATTAGAATACTTAAATATATTGTAATCGCTTAATAATTTACTTAACTATATTTGGTCATGATATTCAATATAAACACCATTTCTACTTAGCCATTCAGGAAGTCAATGTCCTTATTATAATAAAAGGGTTGCAAATATGAAAAGAAGTGCAACGACAGAAAAAGCTTCTTAGTCTCTCTCTTTCTCTCTCACACACACAGACACACAAACACATACAAATGCACACCTACACTCATATGTTCTCCCACATGGACGTGTTTTTTTATGTAATTATCTTTACCTAAAGTGCCTTTCTCTGTTACCACAAGATAAAATTCCATTGTCCTTTAAGGACCAATAAAAACTCATAAAACCTTCAGACTCACTATTGTATTTCTTATTGATATTCTTTCTCCTGATTTTTATTTATCATAATATATCCTAGGAGCTCACAAATATTATCATTTAACACTTGATTGTTATCTAATGTTTTCCAAAAATCCTTAGTGTTTTTCTTGCTTTCTTTTTCTACCTTACTTCCTTTACATCCAAACTGATGACAGGTCCTGCCAATTTCTACCTTCTCAATCAAGTACAGAACGTAATGAACATAATGTAGTAAAAAGTAGTTTAAAAATAGCCTAGTAAAAATAGTATCCAGTTATCTTTAAAAACTGACTTACTTTTCCAACTAGTTCTATACAACTACTTGTTAGAGAAACTCTCTTCTCCAATAGTTTATTAACCCTTTTCTCTGCCTTCACTTGTGGTCTAGATGAATTATTTAGGCCAGGAATCAGCAAACTGAGGCCCATCTGCTCATTATCGTACAGCCAGAAGTTCAGCAAATAAAGTTTAATGAAATAGAGTCACCTTTACTAATTAATGGATATATTAACTGTACTAATTTCTTTCCACAAGAGCAGAGATGAAGAGTTATGAGCAATGTCAGCAAATGAAAATGTGTACTATTTGGTCCACTAAAGAGAAGTTTGTCAGTCTCTGATTTGGAATATTACATCTATTCTTTCTAAAGTATAAATTAGATTATTGCATACGTTGTTTAAATTCCTGATTTATGTGTATTACTATGGGTAGAATTTCCAAAAACACCTGTTCCTCTGGCTCAAGAACGCCATTGGCCTTGACTCCTGTCATTCTTACTCCTCTTTTATTTTTTCATGACATACGTTTGTTTGTTTGTCTGTTTGAGACGGAGTTTCAGTCTTATCTCCCAGGCTGGAGTGCAATGGTGTGATCTCGGCTCACTGAAATCTCCGCCTTCCCTGTTCAAGCAACTCTCCTTCCTCAGCCTCCCAAGTACCTGGGTTACAGGTGTGTGCCACCACGCCCAGCTAATTTTTGTATTTTTAATAGAGATGAGGTTTCGCCATGTTGGCCAGGCTGGTCTCAAACTTCTGACCTCAGGTGATCCTCCCAACCTTGACCTCTCAAAGTGCTGGGATTACAGGTGTGAGCCACTGCACGTGGCTCATGACATACTTTTACTTTTCTTTAGATCCATATATAAATACCACCTCTTCCAAGAGGATTTCATGACCTCCCCTTATTTTACCTTTTTCTAACTTAAGTACTAAGTCAGTTAAATAGCATTAAGTCAGGAACATCCAGAGAAACAGAAACAATAGGAGATACACTCATACATGCATAGATATATATATATATGCATATATACATATATACTCATATGAAGAGATTTATGAGAATTTGGGTCACACAATTACAGAGGCTGAGAATTCCCATAATCTACTGTTTGCGAGCTGCAGGCCCATGAGGACCAAAGGCATATTTCAGTCTAAGTCCAAAGGCCTGGTAAATGGAGGAGTCAGTGGTGTAAATTCCAGTCCTCAATGGATTGGATGAGGCCAAACCACTTTGGGGAGGGAAATGGACTTTACTAAATGTGCTGATCCAAAGTGTTAATCTAGAATTAGCCTCAAAACACATCCAGAAATAATGTGTAGCCAAATATCTGCATACCCCTTGACACAGTCAAGTTAATGCATAAAATTAATCATCACAAACGTAAACTCTCATTACTTTTATTTTTGTTTTATAGTACTTGTGTCAATTGAAATCATACTGTTTATTTTGATTATTTGTTCAAAGTATGGCTCAACTGCTGCATTGAAAACACTAGTCAGAAACCAATATGAAATTAAATATTATTATAGTACAATGCCTGATAAATAGTAAACGAAAATATAAATATTTTTGAATGAATAAAGTAGCTTACTTCTGCAAGCAAATGTTGATAACTCTATCTGCCTAATTGTTATGCTATGCTTTAGAGTCTTTGGTTACCTAGTATAATGCAGCCCTTGTGCCTCCTCTACTTACCCTTTCTCCCTTTGTTCATATCCCTTACTCTACATCTTGTAGAATGAATGAATTTAATAATACTCAGGACTTTGTCAAGAGCTTGCCATGTAGTAGGTTCTTGATCAATCTTTACTGAATAATTAATTTTATTTTATTTTTTTATTATTATTACTATACTTTAAGTTCTAGGGTACATGTGCACAACGTGCAGGTTTGTTACATATGCATAGACGTGCCATGTTGATGTGCTGCACCCATTAACTTGTCATTTACATTAGGTATATCTTCTAATGCTATCCCTCCCCCCTCTCCCCACTCCATGACATGGAATTAAATTTATTTTAATTTCTCCACCTATCCTCGCTAACTCTAAGCAATGGATTGTATATTTTCATCTCTGATAAGGCTAGAATTTTGTTGATGGTTTGATGCTTTGAATAGAGTAGAATTTTAGAACTTTAGAAATTTAGAACTAAATTTCTTAAGCCATAAACACCACCTTTGTCTTGCAAAACTCACATTTTTACTCAAATTCTACACTCCTCATGATTTCAAGATACCATATTAAAATATTTTATTGTAGTTTCTACTCTTATTCAAATACTTCACAATGACATACCTATTTTGCAGGCATTTTCATATTAATTTAGTGCAGAAATTACTTTACCTGTGTCAAATAAGTTTTCCTTTAATCAAACTCCCTATTCTACCAACTAAAATTTAGGAGCTCACAATTTGGTAAGAAAGATAAAGCTTTTACCAGTTACAAAGTGATAAAATACAGATTATATAATAGTAATGTTTTAAGATTTGGCAGTCACAAAGATTACATTTACTTAAGTTTTTCAATAACAGCCTATTAAGTAAATTATCATGTACTCTAATATAAATGTTTTTGTTTTAATTGATCTGATTAAAATATAAATTTTTTCCTACATGTATAATACTAAATGTTTGGTTTTTTTTTACAATGGAAACTAATAGGTGAAGATTTAATTCCAAAATAATTATAGAAGAAATACATGTTTAACAAGATATCTTTGATGGAGAGCATAAAATAAATATTTTAAATAGAATCAAATTATTTTAACAAAAAGTGTACTAATGGCCTTTCTTTAGGCACCCATCCAATTCCCTATCACATTTTCATTTTATGTAATAAATTGAGTAACCATTATGTAAACATAAGAAATCCAAAATAATTTATACAAGAGGAAAAGAAATAAAATATATTTTGCAATAAATCAAGAACTCTGATATATTCAAAGAATTAGATGAAAAGGACAAATTTTACTTTTAAAGAAAGCTACTCTTCGAAAGAAAACTCAAGCCATAATCTTTGCGTTTCGAATGAAGCAAACTTAATAATGAGATATAGAAATTGGAAACAAAAAGCAAAAAAAGAAAAAAAAACAGAGAAAATCTTGTTTTTTATATGGTGTTCTGCAACAGTGTTTGCCACTTCTAAAATATTGTGTCAAATCTTTTGAAAACCTGAAACCTCAGAGGAATTTCTATGACAGAAGAGACAAAAGTTGACAAGAAAACGTCCACTTGTTTGGTGGGTGATGATTATCTGTCTTTTTTCTGACATCGCCTTTTCTGCAATTCATCCTTTTATCACCCTTTCTTTTGGCAAAAGAAATAAAACTGATTTCAGCTAAAGATACTGAATATCACTTGTTAAAATATATAGCCATTTCAACACTATATTTATGAAAGTGAATGAAAATATACTGAAGAAAATCTTTATTTTTAAGTTGCTCACACAGAGTTGAATATACTGTATTTACAAATAAACAATATAAATTGAAATAATATAATCTAAAACATAGAATTAATCAGCTTATTTTTTAAACTCTAAACCTATTTATATACTTCCAAGTAAATCATGAGGACATTTCTTATAATCTTATAATTATAAAATATATACAAATACACACAAGATAATACTAATTCTTATAAATGCTATAATATACAGTCTTTACCCGACATATTCCTTTCACTTAAAATTTTGCACACTTCTGATAATGTATATCCTTCCTATGTTCCTTCCTATTCTCAGGGAATTAGTTTCTTCAAGAACTCCTCACTAATTAAGTTATAATATATCTTGATGTAAATATCCAAACATGACACTTCTAATTTAAGCATATCTCAAGGTTACTAAACGTAATAATACAAAGGCACAAAAGCTTCCTTTAATCCTAGTTTTAACAGCTATTCTGCCACATCTCTTTTCAAGCATAAGTAACTTCTACACATATTATATCTAACTTTAAAATACTGTTATTTCTCAATCCAGTGAAACTCAACTCTGTCTACAATAATTTATAAAAGGTAATTTTGCCATCAACTCCAGAAAGCTTCACATCATAATTGATCTAATTTAGTTCGTATCTACTATCATTTGCAGTAGCATTTAATACTAAGAATTATTCCTTCGCTTTTGAGGACCACCCCTCCGTTGGCTACGATTCAGACATAAAAAATCAAGAGCCTCTTGTTACCCTCAAGCGCATATCTCACAGGCACCTTAACTTATGTCTAGAACTGTACTTACAACCTTGTCTGTCATCTTGACCCTCTTCCAGTGTTTTCTATCTCAGTAAATGTATCAGAACCTTCCCAGTTCACGGTTTAAAGGTTGTATTTAGCCTTAACATTTGTTCTTTTCCCCTCTTCTGACCACAGGTCCAATTAAATGCAAAATCACTTTGTGTCTCCCTTCTAAATACCTCTTGAAACTATTGCTTTTACTCACATTGCCACCACTGCAGTGCAAGTCAATACATTCCCTTAACTTTATTAATGTAGTAACCATTCATACTTACCTACTTATCCTCCAATCTGTCTCAGCAAATAAAATGTAATTTAAAAATAATAATATATTAGCAATCAATCAATTACCATTTGACTTGAAAAAGTACAGGAACAAAAACAAAACTAAAAAATTTAAATTTTCAAAACTAACAAAGAAATCCAAATATTTTTGAAATAGACAAAAAGTCCATATGTTATCCCCCTGCATATTTCATAAGCCTCATCTCATGTAATTTTTCCCTACAATAGTAATATACTCCTTTTCTTTACATTTAAAAAATATTATTATTATTATTTTTTTTTTTTTGAGACGAAGTCTTACTCTGTCAATCAAGCTGGAGTGCAGTGGCACCATCTCTGCTCACTGCAACCTCCACCTCCCAGGTTCAAGCCATTCTCCTGCCTTAGCCTCCCGAGTAGCTGGGACTACAGACATGCGCCACCACGACCGGCTAATTTTTGTATTTTTAGTAGAGATGGGGTTTCACTGTGTTGGCCAGGCTTGTCTCGAACTCCTGACCTTGTGATCTGCACACCTTGGCCTCCCAAAGTCCTGAGATTACAGGCGTGAGCCACCGGGCCTGGCCCCAAAAATACTATTTTTTCTAATTGAAATTCTTGTTTTTTATTATTATTTTACTCATTACTATGCATACCTCATCTTAAATCGACCCCAGAAGCTCTTAGTGTCAACATCAAAAAAAAATCTTAAAGGCAAGTATAACCATATAGTGCAAGAAAGAAGGAGCTTTAGCTTGTCAAGTTGTGAAAAATTCATTGTGAATTCATGACTTTAAAAGATGTACTTTCTGGCTTTGTCAATGTTAAGATGAATTTATAGTAACTGAAAACGCATTTCTGCACACCATCAAACTCAGGAGCACCATTAGTTTTCAGATTTTTGTCCTTAAACTAATTGCTACTAAGAAAACTAGGAATCCTTGGAGGGTATTTGGTCCCACAGGTTGGACCAAGAAAAGTCAAAATGAGTCTGAAATATACCATTATCACCAGAACTAGAAATGCTCTGAAGAAAAGCACAAAGCAATGGTAAGATCAAGTAGGCTACTAAAGGGTGTTTTTTGTGGTAAGTTGTAATACATGGAACTTTAAATAATAAGAATAATGAAATCAATCAAAACAAAGTAACATTGTAAAACCTCATTAATTCATAATGATATTCTACAAATTCCAATAAAAACATAGACATAAGACAATTATACAAAAAGTTGATTATATTTATTTTATAAATGTTTATTTTTGTTGATTTTAATAAGTAGGACATTGTTTTTGTTTATATTTTTGCTTCCTTTGTAAAAGGGAAGGTTTATAAATTTCTTGTTTCTATTGTTTAAGCAGAAAATAGTTAAATAGAATTTGTGAGTGAGCCAGTTAGTTTTGAAGAGTAGGATTCACAATAACAAGCCAGGTGAATCAACATTAGAGTTCATGTATGATAAATATACAGAAAGTGATGCATCATATACAACAGGTAATTAAAGGATGATTCCAATAATGTATTCCCTAATGATGAATTACCAAAATATTCTAAAAAAAGCAAGTATGAAAATTCATTGCCTCATTTTATCAAAGAAGAAAATTGAAGGTGGCTCTACTAACTGCAATAAAATATGAATAAGAAATATGTACATTTAAAAATAAAGTTAAATATTAGGTAAAATATATTTTGTAATATAATACAATATATTTATTTCAAAATATGACTAATTTAGTTACCCAGCCATGTAAACTTAAAAAACATACAAACCTTTTCTTATTGGAGACAAATAAGAAACTCTAAATTAAAATTAATATTTAAGACAAAATACAGTGTCCCATTATGTAACAAGTAAAATTCTGTGACAAGAGACACAGCTCTCTCTCCTTACACTGAGAACAAGTACCTGTGACTGGAGCAGGAATAAACCAAATTCTGCATTGCTGTAGGCTTTTTTTGTTTGGTTTGGTTTGCTTTGTTTACTTTTGATTTGTAAAAATCGAGGACTAGGCATTCAAATAAATAATAAAATTACATAACAAAGTACATTTAAGAGTAAAGCAAACTTAGTGGTTCAATTAAAATCCACGACAGTTACATTCATTAATGATCTTGCACATTTATAGCTTTGTATTCATTGTAACATTGCATGTACATTTCTCTGTTTAGGAGTTTGAAACATTTAGTGAATAAACAATATTGTCACAGGATCTTCAGGGTGTCTCTTCACCAGCTGGTCCTTAATGCCTCTGTTTGGGTTTTGCTTGCACCTGCTGGGCTCATTCTGTCCACTCGGCCCAGCAAGCTACACTCAGCTTGTATTACCAGCCCAGATCCCATGCCTTCCAAGGGTGGGCCAGGAACAACGCAGTAAGGGGTATGTGAGTGAGCAAGTGCAGGGTTCAGCCACTGTGCACAGCCAGGCATGCCAGCTACAGCAGGATGGGCAGCTCCAAGTGCTGGCACAGGCACCAGCTCTGTGAAAGGCTGTGGCTGGACCAGACATACCGCAAGTAGCTTCCACTCTGGGAACCAGGGTCTAGACATGGAGAACATGGTGGTGCCCCAAAGTTTGGAGATACCAGGAATTGCAAAGCCCCAAAGAGGGGTTTATAGCATGTCACATTCCTGGCTCAGGGATCCCCAAGGTCTGGGATCCCAGAAGGGCCACAGCTCTTCTCTCCTTATCACCCGCAATGTGGCGCACATGGGGAGTGTTTCAGCCCTGTTTGTGTCACAGCTCTTGAAGGCCCTCCATTCTACAGGTCCTGAGTTCTTGTTGCACATCAAGAAAGAATGAGGTACGTGGACAATTAGAGGGTGAGCAAGAGCTTCAATGAGCAACAGAACAGCTCTCAGGAGACTCAAAGTGGGTAGCTCCTTTTTGCAGGCAGGTCGTCCCCATGAGTGTCCAGCTGTCAGTGGAGGGGAGACCTGTGGTGAGGAGCTCCTTTCCTTAGACAAGTTGTTCCAAAGAGTCGAGGAGACTGGAAGTGGGTAGCTCCTTCCCGCAGCTGGTAGTCCTGACGTCTGAGTCTGGGCTTGCTGTGGGCAAATCATTCTCCACAAGCATTTGGGGATGAGAGTTTTTAATAATCAAGTAATTTGGGCCAGGCGCGGTGGCTCACGCCTGTAATCCAGCACTTTGGGAGGCTGAGGCAGGCGGATCACGAAATCAGGAGATTGAGACCATCCTGGCTAACACGGTGAAACCCCGTCTCTACTAAAAATAAAAAAAAAAAAAAAAAAAAAAAAAAAATTAGCCGGGCGTCGTGGCGGGGTCATGTGGTCCCAGCTACTCGAGAGGCTGAGGCAGGAGAATGGCGTGAACCCGGGAGGCGGAGCTTGCAGTGAGCGGAGATCACACTACTGCACTCCAGCCCGGGCGGCAGAGAGAGACTCCGTCTCAAAAAATAATAATAATAGTAATAATTTGGTGTGGGAGGAGTGGTGGACAATGAATCGGAAATGTTGATTGGTTTGGTGGATGATGAAATCATTGGGAGTTGAAGCTGTCCTCTAATGCTAAGTCAGTTCCTGGATGGGGACCACAAGATCAGATGAGCCAGTTTATCAGTCTGGGTGGTTCCAGTTGATCCATCAAGTACAGGGTCTACAAAATATCTCAAGAACTTATTGTAGGTTTTACAATAGTGATGTTATCCCCAGGAGCAGTTTGGGGAGGGTCAGAATCTTGTAGCCCCACGCTGCATGACTCCTAAACCATAACTTCCAAATTTTAGCTAACTTATTAGTCCTACAAAGGCAGTCTAGTCCTTACGCAGAGGAAGTTTGTTTTGGGAAAGGACTGTTACCATCTTTATTTTAAACTATAAACTATAAACTAAGTTCCTCCCAAAGTTAGTTTGGCCTATGCCCAGGAATGAAGAAGGACAGCTTGGAGGGTCAAAGCAAGATGGAGTTGGTTAGGTCAGATCTCTGTAACTGTCTCAGTTATAATTTTGCAATGATGGTTTCAATGGTTTCAATCATTTCTCTCCATTACTTTTTCCTGTGACAATAAGAAAAACCAATGAACATCATTATATTTCTTAGTTTTCAAAAACTGTTCAAAATGTTAAATACAGATTCACTTAGCTCCTTTCTTATTATAAGTGGTTGATTGGGAGTATCCAATGCAAAGGTTTTACATAACTATAAAGTTTGCATCACTGACTGTCGGTGCTCAATTTACTATTGAAAACGGTCATTAATGTCTTAAATCTAATCAAATTTAAGAGCCAATACCAGACACCCCAGAATCAATTCAGAAAACCAAACCTTAAATTTTGTTTCTCCAGATCCACTCTCTGTACCAGAATCTGTATTAATCAGGGTTCTTCAGAGACACAGAACCAATCAGAGATATGTAGAGATATAGATATAGATAAGATTCATTATAGGAATTGGCTCAAACAATTATAGAAGCCAGTAAGTCCCACAATCTGCTGTCTGCAAGCTGGAGAGCTAAAAAAGCAGGTGGTGTAATCAAGTCACATCTCAAAGGCCTGAACGCCAGAATGAGGGTGAGGTCAGGTGGGGAAAGTGAATGTGGTTTTCCTTCAGTAAGTCTACTGATTCAAATGCTAATATTTTCCAGAACCGCCATCCCAGAAACACTCAGAAATAATGTTTTACATCTATCTTGGCACCTTTTAGCCAAGCTGATACATACAATTAACCATCACACGCTATCATCAAGTCATTGAAAAATAAGGATATAAACTATCAGATTGGTATTATTCATAGATAATAGTTACTCCACAACAGTATAATCACTTCAAACATAATTCTGATAATTAATTTTCCTTTTGCCATAGAGGACCCATGGTAGCCAATAATAAATGCAGAATGATGTAACAATAAATACTGCCACATGCTCTAGTTGATAATGTCATGCATGGACTCTTCATGTACATAATTAACGAGAGTCTTGACAGTAACAACATATATTTTCAGAAGGTTATTTGAGAGCTGTTTTGTAAACATGTCTTCTAGTGTACACTGTAATATTTATATTGTGTACATTAAGCCTTCAGTGAATCCTAATCATTAATATGCCATGAATAAATAGAGCACAAAAGGGCACATATTTCACTTAATATAACACTTTAATGGTAAGTGCACTCAAGTGATAATTTTCAATATACAATCAATTTATTTAATATTATGAAACAATTTAATTTATTTACAAAGTATGTCAAACAAACTTTCAACTATAACAATAAATTACAGTGCATATTGCTTAGCTATTGTAGTTTCTCTTAAGGAAATAGTCTCATTTTGCTTTGTATGTTTAGTCCTCTAAATGTCTTTTTTATAGTGGATATATATAGAGAGGATATATATATATATATTCATAAAATAAAGATTGGCTGTATACATATAAAACACTAATAAAAATTTACAAAATAAGAAAAATATTTTTGCTGTTCATAGGCTGATAAAATTTTTTGTCATTTTTGAAACCTCATTACAAATCCCTTTCTACAAAAATGTAGGTCTCCAACGCCAGTTTCAATGCAAATAGGATTTTTCTTATTTTTTCATAATTTTTTTTATAATATATAAAAAGACATCACATGTATTTCTGCTTTAAATTGCTACCAGTCAGAAATATAACCTGTGGTTATTTTATGTCAGAAAAGAGTCAATTTAGTTTAATGTAACATTATTTTATATGATCATGGAAAGATCTATAATGTGAAAATTACCAACAATGCGATAATATTTTTGAAATATTTCAGAGATCTTCTGGAAAGCAAATGATAATGAGTATAATACTGGAAAGCAAGTGACAACTACTCAATGGAGTATACCATAAGAAAAGTAAATGTCTTGCTAAGTGTAATAGAGAAATTAAAAACACTCTCTGAAGACATAATGGGTATTAACATTTTAATATCTGAGACCATTGACAGAAAAATAGAACTGCTGCAGCTTAGATATCATAGGAAACTTGAAAGTTATCTGAGAGAAAATATTTAATTATTAAAAACTAAAAATAAAATTAGAGAAAGTCATCTTGAAGTGTATAATAAAAGCATGTTGCCTTAAATATATTTGAAAGCACATGCACAAACTTATACTACTAAATGGATAAATGTAATTAATTTTCCTACAGCGCAGGGCATATCTATCTACAACAATCAATTTTATCTTTCTCTCTCTCTCTTCTAAAATGTAAAACGAACAGTTTCAACAGACGATTTACAAAGAATGTTGTCCTCTTCTGAGGATTCAAAGATGAATAAGACCAAGTTTTCATACAGAAAGAGATGGCTATTATAAGTGAATACTGATAATGTCACATTTAAAAAATATTGACAGGCCGGGCACGGTGGTTCACGCCTGTAATCCCAGCACTTTTCGGGGCTGAGGCGGGCAGATCACGAAGTCAGGAGTTTGAGACCAGCCTGACCAACATAGTGAAACCCCGTCTCTACTAAAAAATACAAAAATTAGCCAGGCATGGTGGCACGCGCCTGTAATCTCAGCTACTCAGGAGGCTGAGGCAGGAGAATCACTTGAACCCGGAAGGCATGGAGGTTGCAGAGAGCTGAGCTCGTGCCACTGCACTCCAGCCTGGGTGACAGAGCGAGACTGTCTAAAAAAAAAGAAAAAAAAAGTGTTGACAATATAAATTTGATACATAAAAATATTCAGTGTAAAAAAAGATGCCACTAGGATTTGAATAAGATTTTGTAGGAATAGTATCATAGGGTAGAAAATTTGGAGGAAATTCATGAACAAGTTACATGTCTTATGTGTCTTCATAAGTAAGTAGGACAGCTTATTGACAGTCAACAAGAAACAAAGGTGTTGAAAGTGGAAATGTTTGTTGAGGAGACTTTAAAGGGTAAGCAGTGGTTTAAAATGTTCGTATAATATAGAGTCCATAATGTATACTGGCAGAGTTGAAGTTGAATATTCAGGGAGCAAATGATGAAAGGTTTCATATTTCATATGCCACACCAAAAATTATTATGTATAGTCAATGAAATGTCTTAGAGGATTTTAAGTCGGAGATTCATATTAACAGATTCAAATACTGGATATTTTAACACTGTGGAAGATTTATGAAGACTTGTCAAAGGCTGTTAGAATAATTTTGCAAAATCATAATTCCCTTAATTAATGTGTGGCACAGAGCATAGAAAAAAAACAATTGATGCAAAAGACATTCAAGAAGGATGGTCAACTTGGCAACCAGTTCAACAAGGTAAATGAAAGATAAGGAGAATGTAAGAATAATTATGACTACAGACTTGATCTTTCAAGATAACCTTTAGCAATGAACAGATTATTGAGCCTGTTTTTCTCTAAGACTTATGAATAATAAATGGGAGCCCCAGGAAGGTAATTTGAGAAAATTTACATTGTTTTCCATACTATGAATTGGTTTTTAAAATTTTTAAGCAGCAGAATAATTTGATCACAATAAGTAGGATAAGCCTTGATTATATAAATTACTGTGGCACTTTTCTGTTCAAAGAAGAATGTGGTTAGACTGGCTTTAGACCATCTATCTTCTCCTTGTGCATAATGCAAATCCCTTCAAATGCTTCCAGAGAACTTTGTATCCAATTTTGAATAAGTAGTAAATTGAGTAATGCTTCATACATGTATCTCATGTACACATAAAATGTATGTGTGTGCTGCTGAAGTTACTAAAATTCTGTTTACAAAATACAAAAATTAAATTATATATGTATTGTAAAATTAAAATTATTTCTCAATTCTAATCTTGTTAGCATAGATCAAGTACTCTACACCCTTATGCATGGCATTTTCTCATTTCAGGGTTAAATATTCGGAGTTAGACATGTTTACTTAGCTCTGTTAAGATATAATACTTATTTATGTTCACGATCATTTATTTAATCTCCATCCTTACTTTCAGTGTCTGATATTCATTGTACAAAATTTCTAGCAAGAAGAAGAATACTGTTTCATTACTACCTATGCTACTGTCTGTTGCTATCTATGATGTACATAATTGCAACAGATTAATTCCGTTTGGCATGATTTTATAGTATCTTTCAGAAGAATGAAAATTGAATTGTTCTGTTAGATCAATCAAGCATCAGGTCATCTGGAGTCCAAGCAAATTTAATCAGAGCAAGAATCTTTTCAGCAGACTTTATGCCTCTATGTCAGCCAATTCAATTGTATCAGGTTTTTTTCCCCCTGTATCCATGTACCTATGCATACACTTTTAAATTATGCTCACAAATTTATTTTTCTGAATTTTGCATGGCTTATTTAATTTAAAGTCAACTTGAATTTTCAAGGTATGATTGAGATATATTTTTAGAAATAGTTGGAAATACTCATTAAACAGAAGAAAAGACTAAAAGCCAGCATCTTAGTTGTTTTCACCAGACATAAAATGAGAAAAGTGATTGTAAATTCTGAAAAATTTGTAAATGATTGCTCAGATTAAATTTACAAGGAATATAAAAACTCTCTATTCCAAACATAAGCACAACAATCTTTGATAATTTAGCGAGAAAAACATGTTGCATTTTTTTTTACCCTGTATTTTTTACTTTGAATTCCTTCGGATACATAATAGTTGTACATGTGCTATTTTGATACAAGCATACAATGTGTAATGATTAAAGCAGGGTAATTAGGATATCCATCACCTCAAACGTGCATCCAATCTTTGTGGAATATTTCAAATTTACTCCTCTAGTTATTTTGAAATACACAAAAACTATTGTGAACTGTAGTCATCCTATTGTGCTACCAAACACTAGACATTATTTCCTCTATCTAATTATATTTTGTACTCATTAACCAATCCCCTTTTCCACTCCTCCCCACTAAAACAGCTTCCGTTAAGCATCATTCTACTCTCTGTCTTTATGGGTTTATTTTTTTTTAGCCCCCACATATTAGTGAGAACATTTGATATCTGTCTTTCTGTGTCTGGCTTATTTCACTTAACATAATATTCTCCAGTTGTATCCACGTTGTTGCAGATACAGGATTTCATTATTTTTGTGACTGAATAATATTTCATTGTGTATATGTATTACTTTTATTTATTCATCTGTTAATGGAAACATGGGCTGATTCCATATCTTGGCTAGTGTAAATAGTGCCTCAATAAACGTGGGAAGGTAGGTATCTCTTCAATGTGCTGATTTTCTTTTTTTGGATATATATATCCAGCAGTGGGATTGCTGGATCATATGGTAGCTCTATTTTTAGTTTTTTTCAAAAACCTGCATACTGTTCTCCAGAGTGGCTATACTAATTTACATTCTCATCAACAGTGTATCAGCATCTGCTTTCTCTGTGTTCTGTTATTTTTTTTTATCTTTTTGATAAAAGCCATTTTAATTGGGGTGAGATGACGTCTCATTGTAGTTTTGGTTTGCATCTATCTGAGAATTACTGATGCTGAGCTTTTTTTTATACTTATTGACCATTTGTATGTCTTCTTTTGAGAAATGTCTATCATATCTTTTCAAAAGAGAAGCCATTTGATTAATTTGATAGCCATAATCATTACACCTATTTGATTTCTATGATGTAATCTTGCTTTAAAAATCATCATTGTACAATGTGGTTATTTATTTCATGTTGAACAAAATAGGGCAAAACAGCAATTGAGAGCAGAACAATCATACAAATCGAAGGAAACCTGTTCAAATGACAGAAGCCAGCTGCTGCTTTGTATTTATTTATGAAAAGCCTATAGAATTAAACATATTTATAAAAATTGAATGCTGTTTACATAATATAATGCCATACTTATGATATATACTGTTTTTATAATTCAACCAAAATTTATATAAAAGGGGTTTAGCTTTCTACCAGTAATTGATAGGTTACTTTGAAATCCATTTATAAATGGATTTCAAATTACAGATAATTTCTAATTAACATCGAATTTTTATGTCTCATAATTTCGTTACTTTTCAAAAATTTAATGAACAATTGTATATTTAATTTTTACAAGATACCAAAACTTTATTTTCTTAAATAATTATAAAATTAAGTGTCTGATCATTGACTTTTTAGTAATTTGATATTATTTGCATATTGTTTAAAAATGTTGAAGCAATATTCAGGAAACTTGTTTTAGACTTAGTCAATTTTCAGCTATGTAACTCATAAACATGGCAAATATCTATTTTATATTTCAAGATTTAAGATGACATTAACATTAGAGGCAAATAATAGAAGACAAAGATGAACTGGTCCCATTGTTTGAAGGTAAATTCATCCTTCGAAAGAAGATATGTCACATTTTAGGTGGGCAACAATTTTTTTTTTTTTTTTTTTTTTTTTTTTGAGATGGAATCTTGCTCTGTGGCCTAGGCTGGAGTGCAGTGGCGTGATCTTGGCTCACTGCAAGCTCCGCCTCCCGGATTCACACCATTCTCCTGCCTCAGCCTCCGGAGTAGCTGGTACAATAGGCACCCACCACAACGCCAGGCTAATTTTTTGTATTTTTAGTAGAGACGGAGTGCCACCGTGTTAGCCAGGATGGTCTCGATCTCCTGACCTCGTGATTTACTTAGGTGGGCAACGTTTTGCAAAGTTATTTAAAGTTTATAATTGAAACCAAAAGCAAATAGAAATTAGACATAGAAATATCTAATTTTGTTTCATTTTAGTTAAACATAAAGATTGTATATTTATATCAATGGATAACTTGCCTGACATATATGATTTGCTATCCATACCTAAAATTGTCAGACTTAATCTAAAATGAAATAAATGTGTAAATTACCATACAGACAATAAATACAAAAATGTGAAATAAAATTTTAATATTATTACCATTGCTTTAAAACACTTTATTTCTCTGATTTCTTGAGTGCTTTATTGTAGGACTTTCTACAAATGTAGCCATTTTGGCTTAAACTACACATTACTGTTCAGTTTTCAGCAGGCATAGAACCTGTTTTAAGTTATAATCCAACCAATGTTATTATTTAGTTCACCATATAAAACATATTTCTGCATCCTTGATTTAGATAAAATTATAGAATACTTCAGTAGCAATTAACCAGGAATGTATTTCAATATGTCACAATGAGAAACATGCTTTAGAATCTTCGGTCGAAAATTATATATTATAAACTTAACTTTTTAAGAAGAACTCACTGTCATGATAAATAAGCCATTGCCATAACAATAACATTAATCCATTTTAAAAGGCAGAGTGTTCATGATCTAATCACCTCTTAAAGGTTCCATCTTTCAACACTGCTAAAATGACAATTAAGCCAGTGCAGTGGCTTGTACTTATAGTCCAACTACTTGGGAGGCTAAAGCAGGAGGATTACTTGAGCCTAGGAGTTAGAGGCTACACTGATATTTGATCAGGCCACTGTACTCCAGCCTGGGTAACAAAGCCAGAATCTGTCTAGAAAAAAAAAGAAAAAAAAAAAAAAGGCAAGATGAGGTGGAGTAAGATGGCCAGATAGAACTATCCAGCTATAACCCCCAACCCATATAAGAACACCAAATAGAACAACTATGCACACGAGAAAACAGCTTCATGCAAATCAAAATTTAGCTTGGGTACCAGCTCAGCCACTGTGGGGTAGAGCAACAAGTGGGTACCTGTGGTCCTAGATTCCAGGTCTTGACTCCTAGGTGGCATTTATAAACTTGTCCTGGACCAAAGGGGGAGCCTACTCCCCTGAAGGGAAAGACCCAGGCCTGGTTGCATTTACCACAGCTGGCTGAAGAACCCATGGGCTATGAGTGAACATTGACAGTAACCAGGGAGTACTTGCTGCAGGTCTGGGACAGTGATGGCCACAAATAAAGAATCCTTCTGCTTGAGGAGAGGATATGGAAAAGTGGGAAGGACTTTGTCTTGTGGTTTGGGTGCCAACTAAGCCATAATAAAATAGAGAACCAAGTAAAATAAATTCTTAAGGTTTGTGACTCCAGGCCCTGGCTCCCAGATGGCATTTTTGAACCAGCATCTCCACTGGGGGAAATTTTCTGCCCTGAAAGGAAGGACAAAACACTGGCACAATTGGACGCATACTGACTGAAGAGCCCTTGGGCCTTGAGTAAACACTGTTGGTAACCAGGTAGTGGTTTCCAAGGGCTTTGGGTGAGATAGAGTGCGGTGCTGGGCTTCAGTTCTGACCAAGTGCAGTCCCAGTGGAGGTGGCCACAGGGACGCTGTGTCACATATCCCCCAGCTCCAGACAGCTCAGCATGGAGAGAAAAACTCCATTTGTTTGGGCACAAGTAAAGAAAGAGAACAAGAGTCTCTGCCTGGTAATTCAGGGAATTCCCTCAGATCTTACCCAAGACCACCAAGGTGGTACATTTTTTAGTCTAGAAGAGTCACAGTGTTACTTAGCTTAGGGTGCCCCCCTTATGCAGAGACAGCTGCAGTGACCAAAGATTTAAATCACAATACGACATTCCCTTTGGATACATTGAAAGCCTTCCCAAGAAGGATGAGTAAAACAAGCCCAGACTGCAAAGACTATAATAAATTCTTAACTCTGCAATGCCCAGATATCAATAAATACCCAAAATCATCAAGACCGTCCAGGAAAACATGATCCCACCAAAAGAACTAAATAAAGCACATGTAACCAATCCCAGAGTGATAGAGACATGCAACCTTTCAGACAGAGAATTACAAATAGCTAATTTGAGGAAGATAACAAAATTCAAGATAAGATAGAGAAGAAATTCAGAATTCTATCAGATACATTTTACAAAAAGATTAAAATAATTGTTGAAAAAGTCAAGCAGAAATTCGGGAGCTGATTTTGCACAGCAAAAGAAACTATCATCAGAGTGAACAGGCAACATACAGAATAGGAGAAAATTTTTGCAATCTATCCATCTGACAAAGGGCTAATATCTGGAATATACAAGGAACTTCAACAAATTTACAAGAAAAAAACAAATAACTCAATCAAAAAGTGGGAGAAGGATATGAACAGACACTTCTCAAAAGAAGACATTTATGTGGCCAACAAACTTATGAAAAAGAGCTCATCATCACTGGTCATTAGAGAAATGCAAATCAAAACCAAATTGAGATACCATCTCATGCCAGTAAGAATGGCAATCACTAAAAAGTCAGGAAACAACAGAGGCTGGAGAAAATGTGGAGAAATAGGAACACTTTTACACTGTTGGGGGGAGTGTAATTTAGTTCAACCATTGTGGAAACAGTGGGGCAATTCCTCAAGGATCTAGAACCAGAAATACCATTTGACCCAGCAATCCCATTACTGGGTATATACCCAAAGCATTATAAATCATTCTACTATAAAGACACATGCACAAGTATGTTTATTGCAGCACTATTCACAATAGCAAAGACTTGGAAACCGCCCAAATGTCCATCAATGATAGACTGGACAAAGAAAATGAGGCACATATACACCATGGAATACCATGCAGCCATAAAAAAGGATGAGTTCATTTCCTTTGCAGTGACATGGATGAAGCTGGAAACCACCATTCTCAGCAAACTAATACAGGAACAGAAAAACCAAACACCTCATGTTCTCACGTATAAGTGGGAGTTGAACAATGAGAACGTATGGACACACGGAGGGGAACATCACACACCAGGGCTTATTAGGGGCTGGGGGGCTAGCGGAGGGATAGCATTAGGAGAAATACCTAATGTAGATGACGGGTTGATGGGTGCAGCTAACCACCATGGCACATGTATACCTATTAACAAACCTGCACGTTCTGCACATGTATCCCAGAACTTAATGTATAATTAAAAAAAATTCAGGAGCTGAAAAATTAATTGACACGCTGAACAATGCATCAGAGTTTCTCAATAGCAGAACTGATCAAGCAGAAAAAAGAATTAGCTTGAAGACAGGCACTTGAAAATACACATTCAGATCAGGAAAAAAAAGAATAAAAAAGAATGAAACAGGCTAAAGAGATCCAGAAAATAGCCTCAAAAGGGCAAATCTAAGGGTTATTGGCTTTAAAAAAGAGATAGAGAGATAGATCAGGGTAGAAAGTTTATTCAGAGAAATAATAACAGAACTTTCCAAATCTAGAGAAAGATATTAATATTCAAGGAAAAGGCTACAGAATACCAAGAATATTTAACCCAAACAACACTACCTCAAGATATTTAATAAACTCCCAAAGGTTAAGGATAAAGAAAGGATCTTAAAGCGTAAAGATAAAAGAAACAACATAAAAAGAAGTTCCAATATGTGTGGCAGCAGACTTCTCAGTAGAAATGTTGCAGGCCAGGAGAAAGTGTCATGACATATTTCAAGTGCTGAAGAATAAAATTTTTATTCTACTATGGTATATCCAGTGAAAATGTTCTTCAAACATGAAGAAATATTTTCCCAGACAAACAAAAGCTGAGGGATGTTATCAACACCAGGCCTGTCATACAAGAAATGCTAAAGGTAGTTTTTCAGTCCCAAGGAAAGGATATTAATGACCAATAAGAAATCATCACAAGATGTAAAACTTACTGGTAATAGTAAGTACACAGACAAACAGAAAATATTATAACAGTGTAATTGTAGTGTGTAAATTACTCATATATTGAGTAGAAAGAGTAGAAAATAAACCTATCAGAAATAACTACAACAACTTTTCAAGAAATGGTATAAGACACAAACTGAAATTTTAAAAAGTTAAGAAGAGATGAAGTTTTTATTTTCCTCTTTGCTTATTTTTAGTTTGTCAGTTTTTAGTTTTGTCAGTTTTTGCAATCAGTGTTAAGCTGTCATCAGTTAAATGTAATGGGTTACAAGATGTTCTTTGCAAGCCTCATGATAACCTCAAATCAAAACAAGTAGAACAGATATACAGATAAACAATAAAAAGCAAGAAATTAAAACATACCACCACCGAAAATATGCATTCTTCTCCTTAGCACATGGTTTATTATCAGGGATAGACCATATTTTAGGTAACAAAACAAGTCTTAAAATATACACACAAAAAATTGAAAACATATCAAGTAAGTTCTCTGGCCACAATAGAGTAAATCTCTAAATCAATAGCAAGAACTTTAGAAGCTTGACAAACACATGAAAATTAAACATGTTAGTGACAAATGGGTCAAAGAATAAATTAAGAAGGAAATTGAAAAATGATTTGAAACAAATGAAAGTGAACACACAACATATCAAAATCTATGGGATACAGCAAAAGCCCCAGTAAGAGGAAAGTTAATAGCAATAAGCACCTACATCAAAAAAGTAGAAAAATTTCAAATAAAAAACCTGGCGAGGTGCAGTGGCTTACACCTGTAATCCCAGCACTTTGAGAGGCTGAGGTGGGCGGATCATTTAAGGCCAGGAGTTCGAGACCAGCCTGGGCAACATGGTGAAACCCCCATCTCTACTAAAATCACAAAAATTAGCCAGGTGTGGTGGCACATGTTTGTAATCCCAGCTACTTGGGACGCTGAGGCACAAGAATTGCTTGAACAGAGGAGGTGGAGTTTGCAGTGAGCCAAGATCCTGCCGCTGCACTCCAGTCTGGGCGACAGAGGGAGACTCTGTCTCAAAAAAACAAACAAAAACAAAAAAGCCTGATGATGCATCTAAAAGAACTAGAAAAGCAAGAGTAAACCAAAAATAAAAATTGTAAAAGAAAAGAAACAATAAATATCAGAGAAGAAATAAATGAAATTGAAATGAAAAAAATTAAAATGAAGTTAGTTTTTTAAAAAGATAAAGTCAAAAAAACTTGTCAGACTGAGAAAAAGAGAGAAGACCCAAGCAAATAAAATCAGAGACAAAAAATGAAACATTCCAATTGATACCACATAAAGTCAAAGAGTCATTAGACTAGCATGAGCAACTATGTGCCAATAAATTAGAAAATGTAAAAGAAATGGATAAATTCCTAGACAAAAGAACCTGCTATAATTAAACTCTAAAGAAATTAAAAACCCGAATAGAACAACAACAAGCACTGAGATCCGAGCTGTAATAAAAAGTCTCACAGGAAAGAAAAGTCCAGAACCCAATGGCTTCACTGCTGAAAGTTACCAAATACATAAGATGAACTAGTATTAACACTACTCAAATCATTCCAAAAAATAAAGGAGGATGGAGCACTTGCAAACTCATTATATGAAGCCATTATTACTGTGATACCAAAACCAGACAAAGACACCTCACATCCATAAACAAAACAAAACAAAAAAACAAAATCAGTTAAAACTACATGATGGTATTTCCGAGGAATACCGATGCAAAAATCCTCAACAAAATGCTAGCAAACAAATTCAACAACACATTAAAAAGATCATTCATCATCACCGAGTTGATTTATCCCTGGGATACAAAGATAATTCAAATATGCCGATCATTAATTTGATACTGCATATCAACAGAATGAAGGACAAAAATGTATGAACATTTCAATTGATGCTGTAAAGGCAGATGGAAAAAGTCAACACCCCATCATGATAAAAAACATAAAAAGACTGGGAATAGAAGGAACACACCGCAACACAGTAGAAGTCATATATGGCAGTCCAACAGCTAGTATTATAATCAATGAAGAAAAAATAAAAACCTTTGAGTGGGCGCAGTGGCTCACGCCTGTAATTCCAGCACTGTGGGAGGCCGAGGTGGCCAGATCACGAGGTCAAGATCTCGAGACCATCCTGGCCAATATGGTGAGACCCCGTCTCCCCTAAAAATACAAAAATTAGCTGGGCGTGCTGGCACGTGCCTGTGGTCCTAGCTACTTAGGAGGCTGAGGCAGGACAATAGCTTGAACCTGGGAGGCGGAGGCTGCAGTGAGCAGAGATCGCGTCACTGCACTCCAGCCTGGCGACAGAGTGAGACTCCGTCTTAAAAAACAAAAACAAAAACAAAAAAAAACCATTTTTTTGTAAAATCGGGAACAAGGCAATGATTCCCACTTACCCCACTGTTATTAAATATCCCACTGGAAGTCCTAGCTAGAACAATGATACAAGAGAAAGAAATAAAGGGCATCTAAGTTGGAAAGGAAATTAAATTATCATCTTATATTTGAAAACACCTAAAGACTCCACCAAAAGACTATTAGAACTGATAAACAAATTCCGTAAAATTACATGATATAAAATTAACACAAAAAATCAGCATCATTTCTATATTCCAATTGTAAAAGAAATTAAGAAAGTAATCCCCTTTACAATAGCTACAAATAAAATAAAATACCTAGGAATAAACTTAACCAAGGAATTGAAAAATATGTGCAAAGAAACTATAAAACATGATGTAAAAAACTGAAGGGGACGCAGAAAAAGTAGAAAGATACCCCATGTTTATGGATTGGAAGAATCAATATTGTTATAATGTTCACACTACTCAAAGCAATGCATAGATTTAATTCAATCCTTATCAAAATACCAATGACATTCCTCAAAGAAAAAGCAAAAATAATTCTAAAATTTATATGGAACCACAAAAGGCCCAGAATAACCAAAGCTATCATGAGCAAAAAGGATAAAACTTGAGGAATCACATTACCTGACTTCAAATTATACTACAGAGGTATTATAGCCAAAGCAACATGGTATTAGCATAATAAACAGACACAGAGACCAGCAGAGCGGCACTGGGCTGGAATGTGGGGATCTTGGGGTGTCCTTGGGCATCAAGCTAATGGAGGGTTCCCCAGGCTCATTCCTCAAAATCATTCTGCCCTCCTAGAGGTCTAGACCTGTAATGAAAGGACCAGCCTCTAAGATCTTCAAAATCCCTTTGGGGTCATTCTGGCATTGTTTTGATGATTCCTTCTCACTATACTAAACTCCTTAATAGAATGCCAGTTAGCTACACTCTTATTTTTTTTTTTTCCCAAACATGCAAACATGCACTTGAAGTCTTATTTATTTATTTGTTTCTAATTTTGAGACAGGGTCACCCTCTGTCACTGATGCTGGAATGCAATCATTGCTCACTGCAGCCTCAACTTCTTGGGCTCAAACAATCTTCCTACCTTGGCCTCCCAAAGGGTTGGGATTAGAGTTATGAGACATTGAGTTTAGCCCTTTTAAGATTTTACATTGCCAGTTATAAGTTTTTCAAATGTTTCCATTTTACATCTATTTTAATTGTAAATTTTGCCTTCAAGTAATTATTTTCCTCTGGCATTTTACAATATGCAGTTAAATGTAGCCACACAGTAGCCTGAATGCTTTGCTGCTCAGATGTTTCTCCTGGCAGATATGCTAGTTCATTGCTCTTAAATTCTGCATTGCATAAAACCCTAGGGCATAGAAGTAATTCAGCCAATTTCTTTGTGACTTCATAATAAAGACACTAGTATTAGTCAGTTTTTGTGTCACTATAAAAGAATAACTGACACTGGTTAATTGATAAAGAAAAGAAGTTTAATTGGCTCACAGTTCTAGAGGCTGTACAGGAAACGAGGTGACAGCATCTCCTTCTGGTGAGGACTTCAGATAGCGTATAATCAAGGCAGAAGGCAAAGGAGAAACAGACATATCACATGATATGAGAGGAAGCAAGAAAGAGATGGGGGAGGTCCAACACTCTTTTAAACAACCAGATCTTATGTGAACTCATAGAGTGAGACTTCACCCATTACTGTAAGGATGATACCAAGCCATTCACCACGGATCCACCCCCATGACCCAAACACCTTTCATCAGACCTTACCTGTAACATTGGGGATTACATTCAAAATGAGATTTAGAGGGGACAAATATCAACACTATGTCATTCTGTCTCTGGCCCCACTAACCTCATATACTTCTTATATTGTGTGATAGTTAATATTGAGTGTCACCTTGATTGGATTGAAGGACGCAAAGTATTGTTCCTGAGAGTGTCTATGAGAGTGTTGTCAAAGGACATTAACATTTGAGTCAATGGACTAGAAGAGGCAAATCCACCCTCAATCTGGATGGATACCATCTAATCAGCTGCCAACATGGCAAGATAAAAGCAGGCAGAGGAACGTGGAAAGACTAGACTGGCTAAGTCTTCTGGCCTCCATCGTTCTCTCATGCTGGATGCTTCCTGTCCTCAAAGGTCAGACTCCAAGTTCTTCAGCTTTTGGGTTCTTGGACTTACACCAGTGATTTGCAAGGGCCTCTCAGGCCTTCAGCCTCAGAATGAAAGCTGCACTATTGGCTTCCCTACTTCTGAAATCTGGGGACTTGGATTAGCTTCCTGGCTCATCAGCTTGCAGACAACCTATTGCGGGACTTCACCTTTTGATCTTGTGAGTCAATTCTCCTAATAAACTCCCCTCCATGTATTCATCTATCCTATTAGTTATGTCCCTTTAGAGAAGCCTGACTAATACACATCGCAAAATGCGATCATCCCTTCTCAGTAGTCCCCCAGTTTCTTAATTCATTCCTGACCCAACTCAAAAGTCCCAAAGTCAAAAGACTTATCTGAGATTCAAGTCGATTTTCTTCCACCTATGAGCCCTTACGATCAAAAACAAGTTATTTGCTTGTAAGATAAATTGGTGGCACAGGCATTTTGATAAACATTCCCATTCCAAATGGGAGAAATCAGCCAAAGGAAAGGAGTAACAGGTCTCATGCTAGTTAGAAAAGGAGAAGGGCAGACATTAAACTTAAAGCTCCAGCATAATCTTTCTTGATCCTGGGCACACTGGTATAAAGGGTAGGCTCACAAGGTCTGCCCTTTTGGCTTTGTAAGTTGTAGACCAAGTGGTTGCGAGCATGGTTTAGAGTTGAGTGCTTGTGGCTTTTCTAGGCAAAGGATGCAAGCTGTGAGTGAATCTACCATTCTGGGTTCTGGAAGGTGATTCCCCTTTCCCACCACTCCACTAAGAAGTACCCTGGTAGGGACTCTATGTGGTATTCCAATCTCACACTTCCCTTCAGCATTGCCCTAGTAGAGTTTCTTTGTGGAGGCTCTATCCCTAAAACAGGCTTTTGCGTGGACACTTAGGTTTTTCCATATATCCTCTGAAATACAGGTGGAAGCCACCAAGCCTCCTCTACTCTTACATTCTGAGCATCTAAAAACTGAACACCTTGTGGAAACCAAAAAGCCTTATGGCTTTTGCTCTCCTGAGCTGTGGCCTAGGTGGTGCCTGCACCCCTTTGAGCTGAGGCTGAGGCTGGAGTGGCCAGGATGCAGAGAATGGTGTCCTGAGGCTAAGCAGAAGGGTGGCACTCTGGGCCTGGCACTTGAAAGCATTCTTTCCTCCTATGCCTTTGTGCCTTTGATGGGGTGGGGGTTTCTTAGAAAGATCTCTGAAATGCCTTTGAGTCTTTTTCCAATTATCTTTGATTTTAGCACTTGGTCCTTTTACAGTCATGTTAATCTCTCTAACAAGTGGTTGCTCCACAGTCTGCTTGGATTCTTTCTATCCTGAAATGCTTTTTTCCTGCTCTATCACATGGCCAGGTTGTGAATTTTCCAAACTTTTATGCTCTGCTTCTCTTTTAATGTAAGTTCCAACTTTAAGTCATGGCAGCAAATGGAAGCAACAGAGAGAGAAGAGGCCAAACTTCATCTTTTTATTAAGAGCCCACTCCCAGCTACTCAGGAGGCTGAGGCAGGAGAATCGCTTGAATACGGGAGGCAGAGGTTGTGGTGAGTCGAGATTGTGCCACTGCACTCCAGCCTGGGCTACAGAGCAAGACCCTGTCTCAAAATTAAACAAACAAATAAATAAAATAAAATAAATAAATACATATTTTACACACTACAAATGTAACAACACAATACTCCTCCATTGAAAATACTAATTATATTAGCCAGATTGAATACATTATAGTCAGCTTCTTTGTTGGGGTTTATAAAGCAGTAAAGTCTAGCTGTTATTTATGTAAAACAGCTTTCCAAGAAATTTACTATGGATAATTATTGCCGATAACACATCTAAAATTTGAATGACAATCTATATAAATAAATTTTTAGACATTTTGTAAACTTCTATATGCGACATTAGCTATCTAAATAAAATGATGGAAACTCCTTAAAACAGACTCTTTAGAAGTAATTATTTCAATGATTTGAAAGTTATCTCATTGGATATATACAACTATAGGTGTTTTTGTTTTTTTTTAAATGCATACCACATTACAGTCTTACTAATATTTAAAAAGACTTTCAGGATGAACATACTGAGTTTCTAATCAGCTCATTAAAAAGTAAAGTAAATTTCATTAACATTCTAGAGTAATTTCTGATATATTATACACTTTCAGCATTAAATTAATCAACAAATGGGAATAATATCAAAGCGTAAGCACAACACACAAATAATGATAAATAATTCTGTGCTTTTCACAGTCTAAAATATAAACATCTATTCACAGCTTCTCTCAGCATGATTGAAATATCTTCTTAGCACTCTCTCTTCCAAAGCCTTTTTCACCTCAGGAGAGCATAAATGTCTGCACAAAACTGTGAACTTTTGGAGTTGTGAATCTCCTTGGTCAGTTAATCATAATGTTGCCTACAGAACTGTATGGGTCAGCTGAAGTTCAGAAGAAAGGTGGCAATAAATTATTGGTAAAATTTCAGATGGTACGGTTAGAAAGAGGTCAACTACACAGGATAATCTAGAAGTGTATTGTCCCTCTTACCCAATATTTAGTCAGACTTTCATGCGCGTCCGTGTGAAGAGACCACCAAACAGGCTTTGTGTGAGCAACATGGCTGTTTATTTCACCTGGGTGCAGGTGGGCTGAGTCCCAAAAGAGAGTCAGTGAAGGGAGATAAGGGTGGGGCCATTTTATAGGATTTGGGTAGGTAAAGGAAAATTACAGTCAAAGGGGGTTTGTTCTCTGGCGGGCAGGAGTGGGGATCCCAAGGTGCTCAGTGGGGGTGCTTTTTGAGCCAGGATGAGCCAGGAAAAGGACTTTCACAAAGTAATGTCATCACTTAAGGCAAGGACCAGCCATTTACACTTCTTTTGTGGTGGAACGTCATCAGTTAAGGTGGGGCAGGGCGTATTCACTTCTTTTGTGATTCTTCAGTTACTTCAGGCCATCTGGGCGTATACGTGCAAGTCACAGGGGATGCGATGGCTTGGCTTGGGTTCAGAGGCCTGACATTCCTGCCTTCTTATATTAATAAGAAAAATAAAACAAAATAGTGTTTAAGTGTTGGGGTGGCAAAAATTTTTGGGGGGTTGGTATGGAGAGAGAATGGGCGATGTTTCTCAGGACTGCTTCAAGTGGGATTAGGGGCGGCGTGGGAACCTAGAGTGGGAGAGATTAAGCTGAAGGGAGATCTTGTTGGGTTGTTAGAAGAAACATTTGTTGTATAGAATGATTGGTGATGGCCTGGATACAGTTTTGTATGAATTGAAAAACTAAATGGAATAGCAGAAGGAGAAAAACAGGTATAAAAGGTCTAAGAATTGGGACAACTCAGGATATCTGATTAGAGAGTGCCTAAGGAGATTCAGCATAGTCCTGCCAGCAAAGATTATTTATTTACTTCAAGAGTTAAGAGTGGCAGTTTGGGGATAGCACCAGGAGATATCAGCTGTGATGGCTTGGAAAAACAGTGTAAACCAGCAGTGTAAACAAGAGCAGGGCATGTATGAGTAGTTGAGTACAGTGAATAGGAGTGTGACTAGACAGAAGATAGTAGGGATGACAAGTTTTTTGGGGCACAGTCTAAGTTGGTCTGGTGTCTGGAATGAGACTGGGGCCTAATAAAAAGGAGTGTCTATACAGGAGCTTAAATGGGCTGTAGCCTGTAGCATTCCGAGGACAGGCCCTGAATTCTGAGAAGGGAAAGTGGTAAAAGTATTGTCCAGTCCTTTTTTGGTGGCTGAGCTTGGTGAGGTGTGTTTTTAAAAGACCTTTAGTCTGTTCTACTTTTCTTGAAGACGGAGGACCATAAGGGATATAAAGGTTTCACTGAATACTAAGAGCCTGAAAAACTGCTTGGCTGATTTGACTAATAAAGGCTCATCTGTTATCAGACTGTATTGAGGTGGGAAGGCTAAACTGAGGAATTATATCTGACAGAAAGGAAGAAATGACTGCGGTGGCCTTCTCAGACCCTGTAGGAAAGGCCTCTACCTATCCAGTGAAAGTATCTACCTAGACTAAGAGGTATTTTAGTTATCTGACTCAGGGCATGTTGAGTAAAGCTAATTTGCCAGTCCTGGGTGGGGCAAATCCTCAAGCTTGATGTGTAGGGAAGGGAGGGGGCCTGAATAATCCCTGAGGAGTAGTAGAACAGCAGATGGAACACTGAGAATTTACTTCCTTGAGGATAGATATCCACAATGCAAAGGAAATGAGAGGTTCTAAGAGGCGGGCTAGTGGCTTGTACTATAGTATATCCCGCCTTTGCTGGTGTGTGGCGATTAGGCCTGGTGGAACCGCTATCAATAAATCAAGCGTGATCAGGGTGAGGAACAGGAAAGAAGGAAATTTGGGGAAATGGGGTGAATGTCAGGTGGATCAGAGAGATACAGTCATGGGGGTCAGGTGTGGTATCAGGAATAATGTGGGAGGCCGGACTGAAGTCTGGGCCAGGAACAACGGTAATTGTGGGAGACTCAACAAAGAGTGAGTACAGCTGAAGGAGCCGGGGAGCAGAAAGTATATGCGTCAGGTATGAGGAAGAAAATAGATTTTGGAAGTTATGAGAACTGTAGAGAGTGAGTTGAGCATAGTTTGTGATTTTGAGGGCCTCTAAAAGTATTAAAGCAGCGGCAGCCGCTGCACGCAGACATGAGGACTAGGCTAAAACAGTAAGGTCAAGTTGTTTGGACAGAAAGGCTACAGGGTGTGGTCCTGGCTCTTGTGTAACAATTCTGACCGCGCTAACCATGCCTAGGAAGGAAAGGAGTTGTTTTGTAGAAGGTGCTTGGGTTTAAGAGATCAGTCGGACACAATTGGCAGGGAGAGCACGTGCGTTTTTATGAGGATTATGCTGAGATAGGTAACAGATGAGGAAGAAATTTGGGCTTGATTGAAGTAATGGGGGCTGTCTGTGAAGCTTTGCGGCAGTACAGCCTAGGTAATTTGCTGAGCTTGATGGGTGTCAGGGTCAGTCCAAGTGAAAGTGAAGAGAGGCTGGGATTAAGGGTGCAAAGGAATAGTAAAGAAAGCATGTTTGAGATCCAGAACAGAATAATGGGTTGTAGAGGCAGGTATTGAGGATAGGAGAGTATATGGGGTATATGGGTTTGGCACCACGGGGCGGATAGGCAAAACAATTTGGTTGATAAGGCGCAGATCCTGAACAAACTTGTAAGGCTTGTCTGGTTTTATGACAGGTAAAATGGGGGAATTGTAAGGAGAGTTTATAGGCTTTCAAAGGCCATGCTGTAGCAGGCGAGTGATAACAGGCTTTAATCTTTTTAAAGCATGCTGCGGGATGGGATATTGGCATTGAGTGGGGTAAGGGTGATTAGGTTTTAATGAGATGGTAAGGGGTGCATGATTGGTCGCCAAGGAGGGAGTAGAGGTATCTTATACTTGCGGGTTAAGGTGGGGGGATACAAGAGAAGGACGCAAAGGAGTCTTTGAATTGGGAAGAAGGGCGGCAATGAGATATAGCTGTAGTCCAGGAATAGTCAGGGAAGCAGATAATTTAGTTAAAGTGTCTCAGCCTAATAAGGGAACTGGGCAGGTGGGGATAACTAAAAAGGAGTGCTTAAAAGAGTATTGTCTAAGTTGGCACCAGAGTTGGGGAGTTTTAAGAGGTTTAGAAGCCTGGCCATCAATACCCACAACAGTTATGGAGGCAAGGGAAACAGGCCCTTGAAAAGAGGGTAATGTGGAGTGGGTAGCCTCCACATTGATTAAGAAGGGGACTGGCTTACCTTCCACTGTGAGAGTTACCCGAAGCTCGGCGTCCGTGATGGTCTAGGGGGCTTCCGAGGCGATGTGGTAGTGTCAGTCTTCAGCCGCTAAGCCGAGAAGATCTGAGAAGGAGTCAGTCAGAGAGCCTTGGGCCAGAGTTCCAGGGGCTCTGGGAGTGGCTGCCAGGTGAGTTGAACAGTCCGATTTTCAGTGGGGTCCCACACAGATGGGACACGGCTTAGGAGGAATCCTAGGCTGCGGGCATTCCTTGGCCCAGTGGCCAGATTTCCTGCACGTGTAGCAAGCTCCTGGGGGAGGAGGTTCTGGAGGAACGCCTGGCCGCTGCGGTTCAGGCGTTTGGAAGTTCTTGTGTGCTGGAGATGTGGCTGGAGTTTGTCTCACAGTGGAGGCAAGGAATTGCAACTTTTTTCTATTATTGTACACCTTGAAGGCGAGGTTAATTAAATCCTGTTTTTGAGGGCCGGAATTTAATTTTTTGAGTTTTATTTAATGTCGGGAGCAGATTGGGTAATAAAATGTATTTTGAGAGTAAGATGGCCTTTTGACCTTTTAGGGGCTAGGGCTGTAAAGCGTCTCAGGGTTGCTGCCAAACGAGCCATGAACTGGGCTGGATTTTTATATTTGATGAAAAAGAGCCTAAACGCTATCTGACTTGGGATAAAGAAAAGGAGCATTAACCTTGACTATGCCTTTAGCTCCAGCCACCTTTTTAAGAGTAAATTGCTGGTCAGGAGGGGGAGGGCTAGTCACGGAAGGAAACTGTAAGCTGGACCAGGTGTGAGGAGGGGAGGTGATAAAAAGATTATAGGGTGGAGGAGCAGAGGCTGAGGAAGAATTGGGACCTAGCTTGGCCTGGCGAGGAGCAGCCTGGGGAGGAAGGGAGAGGTCAGATGGGTCTGTAGAAAAGGAAGATTAGAAAGACTCAGCGACGCTTGGGGTTGGGACTGAGGGGACAGGCGGGAGGGAAAGAAGGAAGATTTGGGACGAGTTGCACTGTGCACAGAGACTAGGAAGGGACTGATGTGTAAAAGAATGCCTGGACATCAGGCACCTCAGACCGTTTGCCTATTTTACGACAAGAATTATTTAGATTTTGCAGGATGGAAAAATTCAAAGTGCAATTTTCTGGCTATTTGGAACTACTGTCGAGTTTGTATTGGGGTCAAGCGGCATTGCAGAAGAAAATAAGGCATTTAGGTTTTAGGTGAGGTGTGAGTTGAAGAGGTTTTAAGTTTTTGAGAACACAGGCCAAGGGAGTAGAAGGAGGAATGGAGGGTGGAAGATTGCCCATAGTGAAGGAAGCAAGCCTAGAGAAAAGAGAGAGTAGAGAAATGGAGGGAAGGGGTTCGGGGGTTCTTACCTTCCAGAAAAGTGGGAAAAGGGGTTGGGGCACAGAGATAAGAGGTCGGGGCGTGGAAATAAGGGATGGGGCGCAGAAATAAGAGGTCAGGGTGTGGAAATAAGGGATTAGGGCTCAGAGATATAAGAGGTTGGAGTGCGGAAATAAGGGATTGGGGTGCAGAGATATGAGGTTGGGGCACGGAAATAGATTGGGGTGCAGAGATACGAGGTTGGGGCATGGAAATAAGGGATTGGGGTGCAGAGATAAGAGGTTGGGGTGTAGAAATAAATGATTGGGGCACAGAGATAAGAGGTCAGGGTGCGGAAATAAGGGATTGGGGCGCAGAGATAAGAGGTTGGGGCGTGGAAATAAGGGATTGGGGGTTCTTGCCCCGTAGAAAAGTGGAACTTGCCGCTAAGGGTGAAGGAGAAGGGGTTGAGGGGTACTTGCCCCTCTCCCAGAAAAGCAGAGAAGGGGTAGAGACAAGGAGAGAAGGGGTTGGGGTACTTGCCCCTTCCCCAGAAAAGCGGGACTTGCCGCTAAGGGTGAAGGACCAAGGCAGGCGTCCCTGTGTGGTCTGACACCCTTGAAACGTGGGTGTATAATTGCACCCATTGCAGAGAGGCGTCCCTGCAATGATTAAACACCAAGGGAAGGCTGCCTTCCCAGTCCGTGACTGGCACCGGAGTTTTGGGTCCACGGATAAAACATGTCTCCTTTGTCTCTCCCAGAAAATGAAAGGAATTGAAATTAAGAGAAGGGAGAGATTGAAGAGTGGAAAGGAGAAAGTTGTTGAGGGACAGTGAGAGAGGTTGGAGAAGAGAGTAAGAAGAGGCCGCTTACCTGATTTAAAATTGGTGAGATGTTTCTTGGGCTGGTTGGTCTGAGGACCTGAGGTCGTAGGTGGATCTTTCTCATGGAGCAAAGAACAGGAGTACAGGGGATTGATCTCCCAAGGGAGGTCCCCCGATTCGAGTCACGGCGCAAAATTTCATGCACGTCCGTGTGAAGAGACCACCAAACAGGCTTTGTGTGAGCAACATGGCTGTTTATTTCACCTGGGTGCAGGCGGGCTGAGTCCCAAAAGAATCAGTGAAGGGAGATAAGGGTGGGGCCGTTTTATAGAATTTGGGTAGGTAAAGGAAAATTACAGTCAAAGGGGGTTTGTTCTCTGGCGGGCAGGAGTAGGGGTCACAAGGTGCTCAGTGGGGGTGTTTTTGAGCCAGGATGAGCCAGGAAAAGGACTTTCACAAGGTAATGTCATCATTTAAGGCAAGGACCGGCCATTTACACTTCTTTTGTGGTGGAATGTCATCAGTTAAGGTGGGAAAGGGCGTATTCACTTCTTTTGTGATTCTTCAGTTACTTCAGGCCATCTGGGCGTATACGTGCAAGTCACAGGGGATGCGATGGCTTGGCTTGGGTTCAGAGGCCTGACAGAGTCCAGCATCAAATCTTAAGTCTAAATGTTTCAGTTTCAGTGTTCTTAGGGTTGCAACATTGCCCTTTTTTGTTGGTTGGATTAAATATATCATAACTTAAACATACTTAATGTGATTTTCTATTGCTAAGTGACCTCTTGTGATAACTAATTTTCTGGTTAAAAAAGGAAATTTTCAGCATCCTTTGTTATGCAATCATATTTACAACCCCAAATTAGAATTCTTAGAATTTATGCTTTTTTAAAAATGGGAATGGTACATCCAGGGCTTCAGTGGACAGACATAAACAGCCAAGTGAGTCCTCATGTACGACATAGGATTTTCAAATAGAATATTCAAATGTTTGCTTCCTTGGTAACAAGCCATAGATATGGTGGTATTCGCTCCTTCAGAGCTACTGCTTGGCTCTTGCTAGGTAACTAGAAAAAAATCTTGTATTGATCAATGTTAACTAGTAAAGTATAAGTTCATCCTGTGAACAAGCATGGCAGCTAGAACATGAGACAGGTGTTCAGTTGTTGTTGTTTTTCAGTTATTTTCATTGTTCTTTGTTTTCCCTCCTTTTATGAAAGGTCCTACTCTTTTGTTTTCCCCAGTCACTAAATTATCTCTCCAAAGTGCATCTTTATGAACAGGAACTTAGTCTCTTTGATCACTTATCTCAATAGAAATTGGGACTAACTTCTTATAGGATCAACTGATTTTTTTTCTAGTGAGTTTAATTTAGCAGCACACTAAGCTATTGTGATTAGGTGATAAATAAGAGGTTACTACTGTTTACATGACATGCCAGTGGAACAGACTATAGCATCCAAAAGTAGGCCCTCACTTATGTAATTTGTTGAAGTTCAAAAAGTCTTTGAAGTAATTCCATGAAGAAAAGCAACACTGGAAATGCTCTATATAAATATACAAGTTCCTGCAGTCTAGCCCTTAAGGATTCTGTATACATAAGTCCAAGTCAAGCTTCCTAAATCAATTTTTCTTTTACTTCCCTGTGGATACTGATAAGAAATATTTATGTGGGTGCCTATACACTGAAGCTTAGTTAAAGCAATACTTTTTGGTGGGTAATATTAGACAAGGGTGGCAAAAAATAGCATGTGGATTCTCAACTGGTGGTGGTGTAGAAAGGGAACTCTCTTATCCAGCATCCTAAGGACAGTTTGTGAGATCTTTCATGGGTTATACCTACTGTTATCTATCACTCCACTCTACCTCAAATACAACAAAAACATTCACAAGCATTCTCCCACCAGATGTGTCCTGGACAGTTCTACACTTACTAATAGCATGATTGCAGAAACTGAATTTCAACTTGTTTTCTATTCTACCATTTTATCTTCCTTAGACTGCTGCAGTTGCTTCTCTTCCTGTTTTCATCTTTATCCCATTATACTTTAAATATCAACTTTTTAATGATTAGTGAAATAATCTCGATATACATCTAAACAAATACTTATAAAAATGTCACATCATATTACTCTCCTCAAAAGCTTCCAAAGACTTCTATCTTACTTAGAGTGTAATAGCAAGGCTTTGTATTGAACTAGAAAGCCTTACATGATCTGCCCCTACTCCCTGCTTCTAATATGCTACCACTTTGCTCTCTGTCCTTCATAAATACTAACCTTCCTATTCTTCCTCTAATTTTTACTGGGTATTTCACTTGTTATTTCCTCCACAGTGTTCTTCCTGTACGTGCTGAGGAAGATACCGCTTTGTGCTTTCCCTGAGTCACAGTGTCTAAAATAGTCACACCCATCACTGGCTATATAATTTTTAGGTTCCAGCAAAAAATTTAAAAAAACACATGACCTTTGGCTAAAAAAAGTCAAAAAACAGCAGATGCTGGCCAGGTTGTGGAGAAAAAGGAATGCTTTTACACTGTTGGTGGGAGTGTAAATTAGTTCAATCACTTTGGAAGACAATGTAACGATTCCTCAAAGACCTAAAGAGGGAAATACCATTCAACCCAGCAATCCTATTACTGGGTATATACCTACAGGAATATAAATCATTCTTTCATGAAGACGCATACACACATACGTTCACTGAAGCACTATTCCCAATGACAAAGGCATGGAATCAACCTAAATACCCGTCAATGATAGGCTGGATAAAGAAAATATGGTACGTATACACCATGGAATACTATGCAGCCATGAAAAAGAACAAGATCATGTCCTTTGCAGGGACATGGATGGAGCTGGAGGCCATTATCCTTAGAAAACTAACACAGGAACAGAAAACTGAATACCACATGTTCTCACTTGTAAGTGGAAGTTAAATGATGAGAACACATGGACACGCAGAGGGGAACAACACACACTGCAGCCTATCAGAGGGTAGAGGTTTGGAGGAGGGACAGGGTCAGGAAAAATAACTAATGGGTACTAGGCTTAATACCTGGATGAGATAATCTGTACAACAAACTTCCATGACACATGTTTACCTATGTAATAATCCTGCACGTGTCCTTGAACTTAAAAGTTTAAAATAAATGATAAATATGTATATTCCTGTAAAAAAAGAAAAACCCAAAAAACAACCAACCAACAAACAAATAACAGAACAAGTTATGCTGGATGGTGACTCATGCCTGTAATCTCAGCAGTTTAGGAGTCTGAGGTGGGAAGATGGCCCAAGAGATTGAGGCTGCAGTGAGCCGTGATTGTACCACTGCACTCCAGCCTGGGTGACAGAGTGAGATCCTATTTCAAAGAAAAAAATCCCCCAAAACAAGTAATATTAAGACAGTGTGCAATGGACTGAATATGAATGTTTATTTTCCCATAAAATTTGTTGAAACTTAATCACCAATGTGACGTTATTAGGAGATGGATTTTGGGGAGGGATTAGATCATGAGGGCAAGTCCCTCAGGAATGCAATTAGTGTCCGTATAAAAGAGAACCGAAGGAGGTCGGTTGTCCCTTTCAACATGTAAGGACACAACTAGAAAGCACCCTCTATGAATCAGAGAGCTGCTCCTCATTTGACACTGAATCTGCTGGCACACTGATCTTGGACTTCCTATCCTCCAGAACTGTGAGAAACAAATTTCTGTTGTTTATAAGTATTTTAGTTTATAAAATATTGTTGCAGCAGACCAAAATAACTAGGCAGCAGTGAAAGTAGAACAATAAACCAAGGATGACCTTGTTATTTATGTAAAGCAGCTTTCCAAGATATTTACTGTGGATAATTATTGCCAATAACACATCTAAAATTTGAATGACAATCTATATAAATAAATTTTTAGACATTTTGTAAACTTCTGTATGCAACATTAACTAAATAAAATGATGGAAACTCCTTAAAATCAAACAGACTCTTTAGAAGTAATTATTTCAGTGATTTGAAAGTTATCTCATTGGATATGTACAACTATAGGTGTTTTTTCCCAAATACAATTTTTCCCCAACTAGTGACATGACCACATCAGTCGGAGTCCTGTCTATATTTAATGAACAATCAGAATATACTTGTAGATTGGATAATAGAACAACATTTTTTTTAAAATTCCTTCTAAATTATGTGTTTGCATCTTCAAGGCTCCCTACAACGTCATTACTGGAAAAGTTCATGATATAAATACATTAGTTTTAAGTAGTAATGGCAATTTAATGTTAAATGTAGTGGTGATGTAGGAGTTATTAAGAAATTATTTTAGGCAGATAGAGAGGAAAAGGGGTCCTTGAGAAGTTTTCATTTTTTAAACCATCTCTGGAAAAGTTTCTTGTAAAGCCTCTGCTCTTAAGAGTCAGGCAGGCAATCTTTGATATGCAAATGCAGACCATTAGAAACTGGGTCCACCCAACATGGGGATCCCTGCAGACTTCTTGCCCTTGCCCAACATGGACCTGGTAACATGACGGCCCTCACATATCCCCACGTGTGCAGAACATCATGGTGCCCTACATTTGCCTATTAAAAGGCGAGGGTGAGAAGGCCAGCTTTTTCGAGGGCTATATGAATGACATGCCTGGTCAAACCAATCCCCTGAGCCCTATGCAAATCAGACACTGGTTCCTCCAGCCTCTATATATACACCTGGCTGGTTTCCACCCTACTTGGGGTTCCCTCTCTGGGCTTTGGAGCGCCCCTCCCTCTGTCTCTGTACAGGGGAGCTCCTTCCTTCTCCCTTCCATCTTGCCCCTTCTTGCCTGTTAAACTCTCTGCTCCTTAAAACCATTCCACATGTGCCTGTGTCATTTTATTTAAACCTGCATGAGGACCAAGAACCCTGGTGTTCCTACACTCATCAGAGACATATCAGTGGTTTATGTTTCTTGGTAATTCTGATGAAAACAACAGCTTAATAATAAATTAGCTGAAAGTTATTGTATTTAAAAGCTTTGACTCTATACAGAAATAAGAAATTATGTATTGTTTATAAAAGATTTAAAATGTCTCCTACTGACATTCAAATGTGAAGTTTTAGGCTAGGTTTTGTTTTAACTTTAAAAATTCAAAGGATATGAGTACTGCAATAGAGTGTAAAGTGACATATTTCATTCCCATCAGACCCCATCTTACAGATTATAGCTATAGGGCATTTTTATTAACTTAGCTTGAATATATCTCTTCTGTTGGTTTTAGTCTTTGTGAGAGTTTCTAATTTCATAAGAAATTAAACCTTTTAGTATTAAAGTGACTAGACTATATTATATCTATCAATTCCTTAGGTAATATATTTCTTAATTTTCAGAATAAGTATGACCTTGCAGGAGAGGAGAAAACTGTTAAAATCTATGGGGATTTAAAACTTTTAGAGTCTTGTACTCTTGTCTGATCAGGCGTTTCCATGGCAAATTTGCATGTGATGCTAATGAAGATTAAACATGTCCTACATTACAGAATGATGCCATGACTATTGTCATCCAAGTAACAATGAAATAGTAGTAGAATAATCAATAATATTTGTGACTGTATTTTCACAGATATTTTAACATAGTAAATTCATAATTCATATAAAATACTAAATTCAGATTTCTAGACAGTAAAATTATGTATTAAAATTTAATATATTAAATAAATTAGAATTTCTATTATTATATATCCTTATATCAGTAGCAAATTTTTATAGAGCAGACCAATAGAAAAAAAGGTTAACTGGACAGGTGTGGCGGCTCATGCCTGTAATCCCAGCACTTTGGGAGGCTGAGGTGGGCGGATCACTTGAAGTCAGGAGTTCAAGACCAGCCTGGCCAACATGATGAAACCCCATCTCTGTTAAAAATACAAAAATTAGCTGGGTGTGGTTGCGGGAGCCTGTAACCTCAGCTACTCCGGAGGCTGAGTCAGGAGAATCGCTTGAGCCCAGGAGGCACAGGTTGCAGTGAGCTGAGATCACGCCATTGCACTCCAGCCTGGGCAAAAGAGTGAGACTTTGTTTCAAAAAGAAAAAAAAAAAAGAAAGAAAAGAAAAGAAAAAAGGTTAACTCACACACACATCTATGTACATACATATCCATAAAGCTAATAAATCAAAAAATAAATTTGTTCCAAAAAATCAACTTGATATGAATATGATTTGGTCTTATATTTGCAGTAACAGATATGAATTATGCTCCGTTAAATCACTTTTTCTGATTAAAAAATGAGTCTTTTTTATTGCTGTCTTAGTCTGATTCCAATAATTGTTTATATAATTTTGATTAGTAAGAGATTTTAGTTTATGGTAATAAGGGTTAATATTATCTATGTAAAATGTAAACCCATAACCTTAACTTTTTTCACTCTTCCTTTACGGCAAGACCAGAATTCTGGTCCAAAAAGCTATGGATGAAATAAAAGAAACATAGTATGCGTTGTCATCACCGTCTTTGTCTTCTGTTCCCCTGTTGCTCTGAAAAGAAAAATGTTTTGGTTTGTTTGTTTTCTTAACGTAAGAATACGCGGTCATCTGTTGATTTGCTGATTCTACGTTGCTATGGTTTGAGTGTGTCTGCTCCGAAATTCAGGTATTGCCAAAGTGATAGATTTAGGAGGTGTGGCCTCTAAGAGGTGATCAGGTCATGAGGGCTCCTTCCTCTTAAATGGGATTAGAGTTGCTAAAGAAAAGGCTTCATGTAACTTTTGTTCTCCTGCTCTTCCGCCTTTCTCACACACAGCTTTGTTCCTGTCTGTAGAAGGCAGTTGAAACATCTGGTGCCTTGACCTTCTAAACCTCCAGAACTAGGAGAAATAAATTTCTTTCCTTTATAAATTACCCAGTCCCAGATATTTTGTTATATCAACATAAATGAAATGAGACATATGTATAACATTTGTAAAGAATTATTTTTCTCTGTATGACAGGCTTACAAAGTCTGGCCCTCTCATGAGGATGCACTCCTAATTTCTGGAGGGCCTGAGGAAGTTCTCTATGCACAGGTGCTTGTGTAGGAGGTGTGTCCAGGGCTTGGCTTCTTACTGACATGTGTGGTCATTTTCATTGCCTTTGGCATTGGGATCTCCTTATTCAGTGTGCTTCCTTCTCAGTGTCTAGAGACATGACTGAAGCTTCAGGCAAGACCATTGAAAATCCAACGACCTACACTAGTGTCCATGACTACTGTCAGGAAAGAAAAAAAAAAAAAAGAAAGTCACTCTCGCCCATCAAACATTCACAATGTAGACAATGTAGACAGCTTCTTGACAACTTTCTTAGTTCAGTTCCTCTGTCCTGCATATTTTTCCATACTTCAGCATGCTGATCAGTGATTATCACCAAGACCTTGCTTAGTTGTAGGGCTGTTTGGTACACTACATCATATACAACTGAGAATGTAGGAAACTAAATAAATGAAGCTATTCTTAATAGAAAGAATGAAGGGATAAGATAATTTCTACTGCACAGAATTCATATCACTCTAGGAGAAGATATTTGTGTTGCCTGAAATAGTCCTGTACTCTGGATAGCTTACTAATATTTCTTTACACTCTGCCATAATAATTTGTTCTCAACACAGTGTTATCACTATTATAATCCCTTTACCTTTAAGTTACCTCAGGCAATAAAAACTTTCAAATGCTATCTGAATTCTGTTTCAATAATAAAAGTAAAATTGTCTTCTAAAAAATAAATGAATTAACAAAAACATGGGAATATTCTACATTAGAATGTTTGCCCTATGATTTAGTAAACTCTATGGCTATCAACCTGTTCATATGGCTTTTTAATAATAAATTCCACAAAATGAAATCTTGTTATATATAAAATATTGGTTTAAATTATGTATAACAGCCATATGAAAATACTTATATTATTTTTCTAATACTGTTTAAAATTGAATTAATTTAAATGGCCAAATTCTTGTTAGAACAATACTTTTCCAGGATCATGACCATTTAGATAATTAATTGGAATAGAGAGGAAATAAAAAAATCAGATAAGATCTGAGAGAAGGTCAAGAAAGCATGGAATGGATGATGCAGTGTAGCTGAGAAAAGTAACAACTAGAGTCTCATGATCGGTTACATAAATATTTTAACATTTACCCTAATTTTTCAATATAGTTCTTCCTACTATTTTATCTTAGTGTGTTGTTGGTTGTTAATATTACAATTGAATGTGAGAGAATGTCAAATTAGGGTTATGACAAACCTCATGAAAAAATAGACATCAAGCAAACATGGACTTATAAATGGGTTCAATAACAGAAGATATTTTGAATTTTCTCCTGAGTATAAGCTAACAGAGATATTTTGAATTTTCTCCTTCTGAGTATAAGCTGAGAATAGCTTTTTTTTTCCTCTAAAAGGCTGTTATTTGATGCTAGAATCTAACATTGATGAATTGAATGTGTAAATACAAAACTGTGGTGTATATTGATGTTGGGCACCCATGGTGTGGGCTGGGCCTAAGTAGAAATCTGTCACATTTATGACTTTCTGAAATAAACTGAAACATACTGCTACACTTGGGGAAATTTATGAACAATTCTAACTTAGAGGTCAGAACTAAGACAGGCAGATACAGTTCCAGACTTAACACAACCCCCAGATTTGGTCTAGAAATGAAAATACAAAGATAAGGATTCAGCATATAGGTGCATTTCACTGTTTCCAGTGGTGATGGAAGTGTCTCTGTTTCAGTGGTTAAGGAAATAGAAGCAATTTACTAATGGGTGCAATATTGATATCTCATGAGGAAGTCACCTTGATGCTGGCAGCGGTATGTTAGGTATTTGCCTTTGGTGTGCCCAATAATTCTACATCAAATCTAGTAGGATTAAATAAATGCTTTTTATTAAACCAGTCAGAGTGAACCCTGTAGTTTTAACTAAGAATCCACCAATTTATTATATTTTCATATGTTTAAATGGATAAGAAAAAATAATGCAGAGAAATGTATTCTACACACAGTCTGTACTGTGAAGTAATGAAATTGGGAGTGACACCACTGTTACCCCAAGTAAACTACTAGCAAAATGTTTGCTTGCTGTACCCATGAGCTTATGCTTTGCTGGCTCCGAAGTCTTAGTTCCAAAGGGATAAATGTTTACAACAGGAGATACAGCAACAATGCCATTAAACTGGAACTTAAGCCTGTTACCTGGCAACTTCTGACTCTTTATGCCTCTGAATCACAGGCAAAAAAGGTGTTTTTTGCTACCTGGGGCTTTCTGACTACCCAGTGGGAATTGGACTACTACTCTACAAGGGAGGCAAGAAAGAGAATGTCTAGAATATTGGAGATCCCTTAGTGTATCTCTTAGCATTACCAAACCCTATGAATGAAGTTAATGGAAAATTACAAAAGCCCAATTCAGGTAAAACTATGAACAGCATAGAACTTCCAGGAATGAAAGACTGGATCACCCCATCAAGTAAAGGACCATGACTAGTTTAGTTGATTGCCAAGGGCAAAGGGAATATGAAATGGTAAGCAGAAGGAGGTAGCTGTAAATACCAGATGACCAATTGCAGAAACAAGGACTATAATCCTCATGAGTATGTCTTCCTTATTTTATTATGAATATGTGTATTTTTGTGTGTGTAGCAAATTCTTTTGTTTTCTTTCCTCTTTTACTGCCTAATCATGTAACAAAAGATGCATTGAATTTGTTTCAGGATGTAAACTTTATATCACAGTGTTGAACATACTGTGATGGTTAATTTTATGTCTACTTGACTGGATTCAGGGATACCCAGATAGCTAATAAAGCATTATTTTTGAGTTTGTCTGTGAGAGTGTTTCCAAAAGAGATTAGCATTTGAATCAGTGAACTGAGTAATAAAGCTCTACTCTCATCCAATGTGAGGGGTCACTATCTAATGAGCTGATGGTCAAGATAGAGCCAAAAGGCAGAAGATAGGTGAATTATCTTTCTCTCTTTTCTGGAGTTGGAACACCCTCCTTCTGCCCTTGGACACCAGAGCTCCAGGTTCTCTAGCCTTCAGACTCCAGAACTTGCAACAGCATCCTGAGCCCCAGGTTCTCAAGCCTTTGGCCTTGGAGGGAGAGTTTCACTATTATCTGCCATGGTAATCAGGCCTTCAAGCATGGCTTTATCTGTTTCTCCAGCTAGCAAACTATCATGGGAATTTTCAGCCTCCATAATTGTATGAGCCAATTCCCCTAATAAATCCCCGCTCACGTATCAATATGTATTTATATGTGAAGAACCTCGTTTAATACACATATATACACAGTATTTAAATTGTGGTATTTAGCAATTTTACACCATACTATTTAATAGTATTTAAGCTATAAACAAAATATTAAGGAGAAGAGTGAACATCTCCCAAAGACTTCATCCTTTTCAGGGGAAATGGTTAATGTGTTTTTGGTTATATATTGGATAATTGTACTATTTCAGGCAGAAATATGGCCTTGTAATTGTCTTTATTTTGAGATTTAGAATAATTAAAGGAGATGCATATGGGTGTCAAGTTGACAAGGAGTAGTCTTTTGACAGTTAATTTTATTTGTCAATATGATTAGGCCATTAAGATCCAGATATTTAGTCCATTATTCTAGATGCATCTGCAAAAGTATTTGTTAGATGAGATTAACATTTAAATCAGTAGACTTTGAAGAAAACAGATTACCTTCCATACTGTGGGTAGGTCTCTAATTAGTTGAAGGCCTTAATATGAAAAGGTGAGCCTTGCTGGAAGAAGAGCAAATTCTGCAAGCTGAAGGTCTTTGGATTCAAACTGTGAAAAAGAGAGAGAGAGAGAGAGAGAGAGAGAGAGAGAGAGAAGATATTTACTGCAAGAAATTGGCTTACCTGATTGATGATCGTGGGGGATGGCCAGGCAAATCTGAACCACATAGAGAAGACCACCAATACAGGCAGGTTAGAAACTTTCAGGCTGGTGGAATTTCTTCTCTTCTTTAGAAAACTCTACTGATCCTGAGGAATTTAAACGATTAAAACTGGTCCATCTATTCAGATCATCCATTATAATCTCCTATCCTTTACAGTCAAATGGTGTAGATATTAATCATATCTAAAAAATGCCTTTACAGAACACCTACATTAGTGCTTGATTGAATAATTGGGTACTATTGCCTAGTCAAGTTGACGCATAAAATTGAACATCAGAGCATATGTGCATTACACACTAATTAATTTCACCTATATTTAGAGAGCACCTATAACTTGTCAGGGGTCCTCAAGTTTGCTATAAATAAAAAACTGTTCTTAAAAATAAAGTATGCTATAAAAAGGAGTAGCCTATGGATATTCAGAGAAAGGATAAAAAAGAAACAATTTAATAGACAATAGTAAATGATGATTTCGAACAATAAGGCTACAGTGTAGGTGGAAAAATAATAGGGTAGATAGACTGAACTCCTTTAATTGTGCTTGAGCGATGAGTTCATAGTGTGCCACTTACCAAGATGAGAAACACTGGGAAAGAAATACATTCAGGGACATGAGGACAGGAAGTCAGTTTTTATGATGCCAATTTTGAAATTTTTATTGGATATGTAATTTAAAATGTTGTATGCCTATTTGGACTCTGAAAATAAGTTTGTTGTGTAGTATATTATCATAGTTGTCCTATAAATTAGGCCTACTTGATTCATTATAGCCTCCTCCCACATTGAGTCTGTCATTATAATGTGAATTGCTTTATTCAAGTGGACATTGATAAACATGATGCAAACAGAGATTTGGAAAGTTTCTGAGCAAAGGAGCTTATTATCACTTTCTTCAACGAGTCTATCATCTGACCAAATGAAGGCTGTATACTACTGGAGGATAAAGATGTGGAGAGATGAGCATTCCAAACTGAATGCTCATCACATGCCCAATTACCAAACACTAGTAACCAAAACTGCATACATTATCTCAGGCAAGACCTTCAGGAGAACCACCCAACTTAGACAAGTGAAAATATTTCACTCAGAGAATCAGGAACATATTCAATGCATTTTGTTATAAGAGAAAAAATAAAACTTCTATGGTGTGTGATGGTTTGGTATGCAGAAATAGATAACTAATTCCATGTTAGATGTGGTTTTTGGAAAAATAAGTTTACATTCTTTATGAAACACTAATAATTGGATTAAATATCTATGTGATAAAAATACATAACAAAAACAAGAGAATTGTGACAATGCCAAATGGCCAAATGCCGATGAGGATGTGGAACAAAAGGAATAATAATTCATTGTTTTTGGGAATGCAAAGTGGTACAACCACTTTCAAAGACAGTTCGGCAGTTTCTTAGAAAACTGGAGATACTCTTACCATATAATCCAGCACTTTTTGGTAATTACTCAAATCAGTTGAGAGCTTATGTTAATATAAAAATCTGCACACAGATGTTTATAGCAACTTTATTCAAAACTTCAAAAACTTGGAAGCAACTAAGATGTCTTCCAATAGATGAATGAATAAACAAATTTTATCACATCCAGACAATTGCATATTGATCAATGCTAAAAAGAAACGAGCTAGAAACCATGAAAGGCCATGAAGAAAACTTAAATGCATGTTGCTTAGTGAAAGATGACAATAAAAAAAATACTGCATACTGTATTATTTTGACTATATGATATTCCAGAAAAGGCAAAACTATGGAGACAGCAAGAAGATCAGCGGTTTCCAGAGGTTAAGGGGAAGGAAAGGATAAATAGGTGGAGCACAGAGGAATTTCAGGGCAGTGAAACGATTCCATAGTTACTATAATGGTGGACAGTAGCTAGTATAATGTTACGTGCATGTCGTTACACATTTGTTGAAACCCATACATTGTATAGCACCAAGAGTGAGCCCTAATGTAAACCATAAAATTTGGATAATAATAATTTATTAAACTAGGTTTATCAATTGTAACAAATGTACCACTCTTCTGTGAGATCTCTATAGTGGGGAGATTGCATATTTGCAAAAAGGCATAAGCGTATAAGAACTCTGTTTTTCAACTCAGCTCTGCTGCAAACTAAAATTGCTCTGAAAAGTAAAGACTATTTTTTTTCAAAAAAGGATTGGACTTTCCTTTTGGGGATTATGTAATAGACAAACATTTTCTATTTCTCCACTGAGTATAACTAAAACCCTGAACATTAAGTATAAAATACACATGCAAATGGTATACAGACAGAATTCTGATTTTATTCATAAGTTAATTAAGGTAGAAAAGCAAGGATGCATATGGTTTTTGTTGAGAATATTTGCTGTAAATAAATTTAGAAAAAGAACATGATTGACAGAAGTACAAGGTCAAGGAATATTAGATTGTTGATAGATAGGATAGATCGATAGACAGATAGATATAGATAGACAGATAGATAGATAGATAGATAGATAGATAGATTCTTATGTTGAAGGCCTAACACTAAATGAAATGTATTTAGAGATGAGGCCTGTAGGAAGTCATTTAGGTTTAAATTAGGTTACACAGGTGCGGTCCAATGATGGAATTAGTTAGTGCTCTTATAAGAAAAGGAAGAGAGACAACAGCTATCTCTTTCCCTTCGAGCTGCCATGTGTAGACATAGTGAGAAGATAGTGGTCTTCAAACCTAGTAGTGGGCTTTCACCAGAAAACAGAATTGTCTGGCCCCTTAATCTTGTACTTCTAAGCCTTCAGATCTGTGAGAACATGAATTTCTTTTGTTTAAGACATCTAGTCTGTGTCATATTGTCTGCACATAATTTTAATTTATTTGTGGTTAGACAAAATCTACTTTCTTGGCAATTTTCAAGTATAAAATACATTGTTATTAACTGTAATTACTATGTTTATACAATCAATCTCTTGAGCTTATTGTTTCTAAGTGAAATTTTGTGTACTTCAATCATCTCCCACTCTTCTTTCTCAACCCCTTGGTAACTACCATTCTACTCTGTTTCTATGAATTTGCCTTTTTTTAGATTCCACATATAAATGAGATCATGTAGTATTGTGCCTTGTTTATTTCACTTAGCATGATGTCCTTCAGATTCATCTATCTTATTGCAGATGACAGAATTTCCTTTATTTTAAAAACTGAATGGTACTGTATTGTGTGTATTTACCACATTTTCTGTATTCATTCATGCTATGAAAGAATGAATATTAATGACACATAAGTCAATTCCAACTGAGCTTGGCAACTGTGACTAATGATGCAATGAACATGGGAGTGCAGTTATCTCTTTGATGTACTAACTTTCTTTCTTTGTGATGTGTACCCAATAGTGAGATTGTTAAATTATGTTGTTCTATTTTTACTTTTTAAAATAACATTCATATTATTTTCCTTTATGGCTCATATAATTTATATTCCCACTACTAGTGTGCTAAAGATCCGTTTTCTCCACATCCTTGCCAACACTTGTCATCTTTCGTCTTTTTGAAATTGTCATTCTAACAGGTGTGAGGTGATATCTCATTGTGGTATTAATTTGCATTTCTCTGATGATTAATGATGTTGAGAATTTTTTCATATACCTATTAGCTATTTGTATTTCTTCTAAGAACTGTATTCACTTCATTGCCTATTTTTTATTAGGATTATTTGTTTTCTTGCTGTTCAGGTGTTTAATTTTCTTACACGTTTTAGATATTAACTACTTATCATATGTATGTTTTGCAAATATATTCTCCCGTTCCATAGGTTGTCTCTCCTTTGCTGTGCAGAAACATTTCAGTTTGATGGGTTTCCATTTGTCATTTTTGCTCTTGTTGTCTGTGCTTTTTGGGTCATATCTACTAAAAAAAAAAAGTACCCAGGTCAATGTTTGACACTTTTGCCTTATGTGTTTTCTCTAATAGTTTTACAGTATGAAAACAAGTTTAAGCAGTTTATATTTTGTTACAGCAGCCTATATTAGTCAGGGTTCTCTAGAAGGACAGAACTAATAGAATAAATGTACATATAAAGGGGAATTTATTAAGGAGTATTGACTCACTTTATCACAAGGTGAAGTCCCACAATAGGCCTTCTGTAAGCTGAGGAGCAAAAAAGTCAGAGTCCCCAGACCTCAAAAGTAGAAAAGCCAAAAGTGCAGCCTTCAGTCTGTAGCTGAAGGCCAGAGAGTTCCTGGCAGACTGCTGGTGTAAGTCCAAGAGTCCAAAAGCTGAAGCACTTGGAGTCCAATGTTTAAGGGCAGGAAGCATCCAGCATGAGAAAAAGATGAAGGCCAGAAGACTCAATAAGTCGCTCTTCCTTCCTCTCCTGCCTGCTTTATTCTAGCCTTGCTGGCAGACTCTCCCAGGCCACTGACTCAAATATTAATCTTTTTTGGCAACTCCCTCACAGACACACCCAGGAACAATACTTTGCATCCTTCAGTCCAATCAAGTTCACACTCAATCAGCACACAACTTCAATTAAGGTAGATAGACGATAGATCGATAGATAGATGTATACATACATAAACAGAGACATACATAAATCTATTTAAATACAGGTGAGTGACACCACAGTATGAAATTATGCTCATGCTAATCATCCAACACAAAAATGGAAATTGAGCATTCAAGAAATATCTCTTGTTTTGTTGCTTTTCATTTTTACCTGTGGAAAACTGACAGTTTAAAAAATCCACTTACCTTATCATTTTATTAAAAACGAATCATAACAAATTTATAAAATATTGGCAAATTTAAAAGAGTAACATATATATTTACATGCCTAAATATATTTTTAAATAAATGACAACAGAACATCAGTAATTATATAATAAATTACACAATTAACTTAGTGGAAGTCTAATCCAATGTCAAGGTGTCACAAATGAGGAACCTGAACGAGATGCAATATCAAAAGCATTTATCTATAATCTTAACTTTGGAGGGAAATTCAGCAGACACTTACGTCAGCTACACAAAAAAGATAAACACATATTCCAAGGAAGATAGCTGAATAGAAGCCTCCAGTGACCATTCCCCCTGCAGGAACACCAAATTGAACAATGATGCACACAATGAAAGCAACTTTATAAGAACCAAAAATCAGTTGAGCAATCACAGTACCTGGTTTCTAACATCATATTAAGGAAGGAGGCACTGAAAAGTATAGAAAATAGTCTCAAATTGCCAAGACGACCCTGCCCCATCCACCCGCAGTGGCTGCATAGTGCGAGAATCTGTGCCCTTGGTTGAGGGACAGAGCAGTAATTGTGAGATTTTTCACTGGAATTCAGGACTGCCCTGTGACACTGGAAAGCAACATGAGGCAGAAATCAGTTGGTGCCCATAAAGGAAGCATCTAGACCAGCCCTAACTAGAGGTGAATCTCTCATTCCAGCAGTCAAAGCCTGAGTTCTGGCAAGTCCCAGCATGGTGGGCTAAATGCCTTTGGGTTCTAAATAATCTTGAAACAGTCTAGGCCACAAGGACTGCAATTCCTCGGCAAGTCCTGGTGCTCTGCTTGACTCAGGGCTAGTGGACTTGCAGTGCCTATGACCTAGTGAGACACCAGCTGGCATGGCCAAGGGAGTGTTTGTGTCATCCCTCTGCCAACCCCAGGAAGCACAGCTTGTAGCTCCAAAAGAGACTCCTTCACTCTACTTGAGGAGAGGAGAAGGGAGAGTTAAGGGGACTTTGTCTTGCAACATAGATACCAGCTCAGCCACATTGGAATAGGACACCAGGCTTAGTGCTAAGCCTACCATTTCAGGACTTAGATTTCACACATTTATAAACACAACCTGGGCCAGAAGGAACCCACTGCCTTGAAAGGAAGAACAAAGTCCTGACAGGATTCATCACCTGCTAACTAAAGAGTATTTGGGCCCTGAACAATCAGCATTGGAAGCCAGGCAGTACTCTCAGCAGGCCTTGGGTAAGACTCAGAGCCATGCTGGAATCAAGGGTGACCCAGCACATTCCCTGATGCAGTGGCCATGGGGAGACATATCTTTTAGTTAAGGAAAGGAGAAGGAAGAGGAAATGAGACTTTTGTCTTGAAGCTTTGGTACCAGCTTGGTGTAGAGAACCACAGTGGCATAGAGAACCAAACAGTTTCCTAGGGTCATCAATCCCAGGCCTTGGTTCCTGAATGGCATTTCTGGACCAATCAAACCAAATAAGTCACCAGTGATCAACCCCAGAGTGACAGAGATCTGACCTTTCAGACAGAGAATTCAAAATAGCTGCTTACAGAAAGTTCAATGAAATTAAAGATAACACAGAGAAGGAATTCAGAATCCTCAGATACATTTCACGAAAAGTTTAAAATAATTAAAAAGAAACAAGCAGAAATTCTGGAGCTGAAAAAATGCAAATAACATATTAAAGAATGCATTAGAGTCTCTTAACAGTAAAACTGATCGAACAGAAGAAAGGATTAGTGAGCTTGAAGACAGCCTACTTGACAATACACAGTCAGAGGAGACAAAAGGAAAACAATAAAAAAGAATGAAGCATGCCTACAAGACCTAGAAAATAGGGTAGCGTGTGGTGGCTCACGCCTTACCCCAGCACTTTGGGAGGCCAAGGCAAGTGGATATCTTGAGCCCAGCCTAGGAGTTTAAGAACAGCCTGTGCAACATGTTGAAACCACGTATCCACAAATAAGTACAAAAAATTAGCTTGGCATGATGGTGCATGCCTGCAGTCCCAGCTACTCAAGAAGCTAAGGTGGGAGCACTGCTTGAGCCCAGTGGGGTGGTGGGTGGTGGTAGTGCAAGGCTGTCATGAGCCATGATCATGCCACTGTACTCCAGCCTGGGTGACAAAGTGAAACCCTGTCTGAAAAACAAAACAAGCCCCAAAACAAGATTTAGAAAATACCCTAAAAAGGGCAAATCTGAATTATTAGCCTTCAAAAGGAGGTAGAGAGAGACATAGGGGTAGACAGTTTATTCAAAGGGATAATAACAGAGAACTTGCAAAACCTAAGAAAGATATCAATATGCAAGTACAAGTAAATTATAGAGCACCAAAAAGATTTAACCCAAATAAGAGTACTTCAAAACATATAATAATTAAACTCCCAAATGTCAAAGATAAAGAAATGATTATAAAAGCAGTAAGAGAAAAGAAATAAGTAACACATAAAGGAGCTCCAATATGTCTGGAAGAAGACTTCTCAGTGGAAATTTTATGGGCCAGGAGAGAGTGGTATAACATACTTAAAGTGCTAAAGAATAAAAACTTTTATCCTACAATGGTATACCCAGCAAAAGGTATCCTTCAAACATGAAAGAGAAATAAAAACCTACTCAGACAAACAAAAGCTGAGGAATCTCATCAACATCAGACCTGTTCTACTAAAAATGCTAAAGGGAGTTCTTCAATCTGGAAGAAAAGTACATTAAGGAGCAATAAGAAATCACCTGAAGGTACAAAACTCACTGGTAATGGTAAGTTCAGAGAAAAACACAGAATATTATAGTACTCTAATTATAGGTTGTAAACTACTTATATCTGGAGCAGAAAAAATAAAAGATGAACCTAATGAAAATAATTACAAAAACTTTTCAAGACATAGGATAAACAAGTAAATAAAAACAACAAAAAGTTAAAAAGTGGAAAAGGATAAAGTTAAAGTGTAGCATTTTTATTAGATTTCTTTTTGCTTGTGAGGTTTGTTTATGCAATCGTTGTTATCAGTTTATAATAACAGGTTGTAAGATATTATTTGCAAGCCTTATGGTAACCTTAAATCAAAATTATACAACAGATAAGCAAAAAATAAATAACAGGAAATTAAAACATACCACCCGAAAAAATCTTCACTAAAAGAAAGACAGGAAGGAAGAAAAGAAGGAAGAAAAGATCACACACACAAAAATAAGAAAACAAAAAACAAATGGCAGGAGTAAGTCCTTACTTATCAATAATAACCTTGAATGTAAATGGATAAACTCTCCAATCAAAAGACACAGAGTGGCTAAATGGATTTTTTAAAAAAGACCTGAAGAACTATTGCTTAGAAAAAAATATTTCATCTATAAAGACACACTGATACTGAAAATAAAGAGATAGAAAAAGATATCCCATGCAAAATGAAAACCAAAAAGAGCAGAAGTTACTGTAGTTTTATATAAGACCAAATAGATTTCATAACAAAAATTATAAAATCAGATGATGGTCATTGTATAATGATAAAGGGGACAATTCAGCAAGAAGATATAACAATTATAAATATATATGTACCCAACACTAGAGCACCCAGATATATAAAGCACATATTATTAGAGTTTAAAAGGAAGATAGACCCCAATACCATAATAGCTAGATACTTTAGCTAGATACACACAACTTTCAGCATTGGATAAGTCATCCAGAGAGAAAATAAACAAAGAAACTTCAAACTTATCTGCACCATAGACTAAATGGACTTGATTGATATTTACAGAACATTTTATTCAACAGCTGCAGAATATACATTATTCTGCTCAACACGTGTATCATTCTCAAAGATAAACTATATGTTAGGCCACAAAACAAGTCTTAAAAAATTCAAAGAAATTGGAACTTTATCAAGTATCTTCTCTGATCATATTGAACAAAACTAGAAAACAACAACAAGAGAAATTTTGGGAACTATAAAGCACATGGAAATTAAACAATATGCTTCTGAATGACCACTGGATCAATGAGGAAATTAAGAAGAAAAAATTTTAAATTTCTTAATACAAATGAAAATGGAAACACAGCACACCAAAACCTATGGGGATACAGTGAAAACAACACTAAGAAGAAAGTTTATAGCAATAAGTGCTTACATCAGAAAAGTAGACAAACTTCAAATAAACAACCTAAAAATTCTTCTTAAAGAATTAGATAAGTAAAAGAAAACTAAACCCAAAATTAGTAGAAAAAATAAATAATAAAGATTAGAGCAGGGATAAATTGAAAAAACAATTCCAAGATCAACGGAATTAAAAGCTGCTTTCTTGAGAAGATAAACTAAATTGATAAACCTTTAGCCAGATTAAGAAAAAATAGAGAGAAGATCCAAATAAAGTCAGAGATGAACAAAAAAATTTACAACCGATACTTCAGAATTTCAAAGAGTCATTAGAAGCTATTACTATGAGCAACTGAATGCCAATTAATTGGAAAACTTACAATAAAAATATAAACTTCTAGACACATACAATCTATCAAGTTTGAATCACAAAAAATCCAAAACCTATGCAGACCAATAATATATAATAAAATCAAAGCTATAATAAAAAGTCTTCCAGCAAAGAAAAGCCTGGATTTACTGCCGAATTTTACCAAAAATTTAAAGAACGATGAATACTAATCCTAGTCAAAATATTCCATAAAATAGAGGGGAGGAGATACTTTTAATCTCCTTCTACAAGTCCAGTATAACTCGGATACTAAAACCAGACAAAGACGCCTCAGAAAAAGAAAATACAGGCCAGTATTCTTGAGGAACATTGAGGCAAAAATCCTCAACAAAATACCAATGAAAAAATTCAACAACACATTAAGATCATTCATCACGACCAAATTGTATTTATCCGAGAAATGAAAAGATGGTTCAAAATATGCAAATCAATCAATGTGACACATTATATCAACAGAATAAAAGACAAAAATGCAATCACTTCAACTTATGCTGAAAATGCATTTGATAAAATTCAGTATCCTTTCATGATGAAAACCCTCCAAAACCTGGTTATAGAAGGAATATACCTCAATACAATAAACACCATATATGAGGGACCCACAGCTAGTATCATGCTGAATGAGAAAAAACTGAAAGACTTTTCTGTAAAATCAAGAATAATACAAATATGCCCACTTTCATCACTGTTACTCAACACCATATGAGAAGTCCTAGCTAGAGCAGACAAGAGAAAGCTATAAACGGCAACCAGATTGGAAAGGAAGAAGACAAATTATCCCTGTTTGCAGATGATATGATCTTATTTGGAAACAAAGGCTCCACCAAAAAAACTGTTAGAACGGATCAACAAATCCTGTAAAGTTGCAGGTCACAAAATCAGCATACAAAAATTAGTAGCATTTCTATATGCCAACAGTTAATAATCTAAAAAAAAACCTAAGAAAGTAATTCCATTAACAATAGCTACAAATAAAATAAAATATCTAGTAATAAACTAGATATTTAAATATTATTTAGATAATAGATAATAAAATATTATATTATTAATATTGGTTAATAGCTCTGGTTGCTATAACAAAATACAATAGAGTGCTTAAATGTAAGACATGGAATTGTGTAAGTGTTAGAGGAAAATACAGAGGAAACCTTCTGCATTAGGCCATTTTTATTCTTGTATTGCTATAAAGAAATACCAGACCCAAAAAAGTTGAGGCTGCAGTGAGCCAAGATCATGCCACTGCACTTCAGCCTGGGTGAAAGAGCGAGACTCCATCTCTAAAAAAATAGAAAGAAATATCAGGGACTGGGTAATTTATAAAGAAAAGTGGTTTAATTGGTTCCGGGTTGTGCAGACTTTAAAGTGTGGCATCAGCATCTGCTTCTGGTGTGGGCCTAAAAACTTACAATCATGGTGGAAGACAAAGAGGGAATAGGCATCTCACGTGAGAATGGGAGTTAAGAGAGAGTGGAGGGGAAGATGCTGCATACTTTTAAACAGCCAGATCTCATGATAACTTACTATCACAAAGACAGTACTCAGGGGATAGCACTAAACCATTTATGAGAAATACACCCCCATGATCCAATCACCTCCTACTAGGCCCCACTTCCAACATTGTGGATTACAATTCAACATGAGATTTAGAGGGGACAACATCTGAATTATGTCAACTTCCATAACATTGGTCTGGGCAATAATTTTTTGGTTGTGACCCCAAAGCACAGGCAACATACCCATCAATCTCATATAGTTTACCTTATTCATGTGTGTGTGGGAAGAGTACCTAAGATGTACTCTCTTGGCAAATTACCAGTATGCAATACAATAATATTAGTTGTAGTCACTTTATACATTAGATCTCTTGACTATTTTATCCTACATAACTGCAACTTTGTACACTTCAACCTATAGCTTCCCATTTCCTGCCATTCTCTCTCCCTCTTACCCTGGTAACCACTGTTTTACCCTCTGTTTCTGTGCATTGGATTTTTTTTTAATTTTTAGATTTCACATACATGTGAACAAAGCAAAGTGTTTTGTTCATCTGCTTTTAACCATAAATCCAAATTGACTAGAAAAACACCTTGCTTTGAATTTTGGAAATTAGTATAGGCTTATTTATGTACCATTTATGTACAGTGAATTCTTTCTATTGTAGAGTTCTATTAATTTTGAAAAATGAAAATAATTATGTAACTATCACCAATGTCAAGATAACCAGTATCAAAATAGAAGAGTTTCATCCTACTTCAAAATTTTCTCTGGACACTTTGTAGACAATCACTTCTCACCCACATACTTTCCTAGTGGCTTTATGCTTTTATGCTGTAGGGAAAAATAGTCTGGGCATGTGGATTAAGAAGATCCTCAATCTTTCATGCAGTGGAGCCGCTTTCCTCCTTCAAGCCTGCACCAATGAGAAAGGCTGTTTCTGATTTTCCTCCTTGCTTCCAGTCTTTCTTTTTAGTGCCTCGTGGCAGTTCATGTGTCAGTAGATTGCCAGTGGGTTCAACTATTTCTTCTCAGTGGCTTCCAAGGCTTTCTATGCTAGCTCACATTCCACTATCAGCAATTTGTTAGAATGTTTATCTGCATTCTTCCCACCTGCTTCTTTGGTTGGTTCCCAGCATGCATTTATCTCATGCCATGGCACAGGTGATCCAATGCCCCAGTTCCATGTTTCTTTGGGAGTACTTGATGTTCCATAGTATTCAGACTGCTTGGTTGCAGTGTGATTTCAATTATCTGATGAGTTCAAAAATTGTATCTGACTTTTTCTTGCTCTAAAACAGGACCAATTTTGTTCTCAGCTTCCTACATTCTAGGGGAAAAGAGACTCCCTTCTTGATTTGGATCCTAACATACCAGTTCAATTTTCTGGAATTTTCAAGAATCATATACATTTTTTCAGTGATTTATAGAATTATCTTGCCTTTGTCTTCTAAATATAATGCATAAATATTTTATTTAGATGAAACCTATAAATTTTAACTGCAAACTTATCATTGCACACTTATCTTCAAATATGCGGTTCTCACCAAACACTCCTGGAGAAAAAATACACAATATCCATAAGCATAATGTAATCCATGGTATCAATTTTAACCCAGAAAACTTGTTGAGCATTCAGTATAAGTGGTTAAGAACATAATCTTTGGTAGAGAGTAATGTTAAAAAAAAAAAAAACTTTTCTATTTTTCTTGGTATGTGACTTTTGACTAGTTTATTAACCTTATCAATTTTCTAAAATTGATATAATAATAAACAAATTACAGATTTTTGTACAGATTGGATTAGTTAATTCATATGGATTTTTTTTGCATTTAACTTCTGAGTAAAATTCTTATTACATATTTGTTGTTATTTTAATTATCTTCATATAATTAGTGGCATCATCATGAGATCAGTTCTCTAATATCAAGTAATTTAAAATAACTGGCAAAATACCACTAGATTGGAGGATAATATGGACCATTTTTATTTGCCATTATTTAAGAAAGATATAATAGATTTTAAGTCTACAGAATTATGTAACAATGATTCTAGTTTTGTAGAATCCTGTACGATGTGCATATCTCAAGTGAATTGTAACCTTTTTTAAAAAACACTTGAATTGAATGTATACACAAGACAAACCTAATGGAAAGGGAAATTACAAAACTAGAAAATAAAGAATAACCAGGGATATATTTATTTTTATTTGTCTAGAGCCTAGATTAGTTTTGGTACATGCTATGGACTGAATTGTGCCCCCACCCCATTCATATGCTGAGACTTTAGTCACCAGTGTGACTGTATTTGGAAATAGGGCCTGTGAAGAGATATTAAAGGTGAAATGAAGTCATATGGGAGAAGATCTAGTTTAATAGGGCTTGTGGCCTTATAAGAAGAGACACCAGAGCTTGTCTTTGCTGCCATGTGGGAGCAGAGGAAAAAGGAGGCCATCTATAAGCCAGGAAGAGATCCCTCACCAGAAACCAACCCAGCTGGTACCTTGGTCTTGAACTGCCCAGCCTCTAGAACAGTGAGAAGTAAATTTCTGTTGTTTAAGGCACCCACTCTATTGTATTTTCTCCTGACAGACTAGACAGACTAATACAGTACCCAAAAAGGGAAATTTAAGTCAAAGCGGTTAGTATTTAATACCATATGTGCAATTTACATTTTATACCGTGAATAAAAATTATATATACAATAAAAATTAAAAACGTTAAAACCTCTGATAGATGACTATTGCATAATCTGAACAGAAGTCAAACATTTTATAACTAACTTTCATTTACATAGGAGGTTCTATAGTTACTTTCAATAAAATTTCCAGATACACTGCAATGTAGTAGATGCTTTTTGGCATTTTTATGTACAGACATTTAAAATGATATCAGGAGATCAGCAGATATTTTAAAATTAAAGTTTGTAGGCTTGTCTTTCATTGAGTACAATTATGTACCTGAAATTATAATAGGTATTATTTAAATATTGTTTATTAATAATAAACAATTATTTAAAAAGATGAAAATTCCAATTAAATATTTATGTAAGTGAAAATATTAATTAACTAGGCTATTTATTCAAAGATTATTTTAAGGTAAAAAACAAAAACCTCTGCTATTACAATCCAAAGGCATTTGTTAATTATTAATAAACTCATATGCTTTAGTATTTGCAAGGTTTAAACTCCTTTAGTCTACAAAAATAATGTTCTGAATGATCATGGAAAGAAAATATAACAATCAATTATCATAAATAATTAATAAATTATACTCTTCTTAGTCATTAAAATGTTCTCTGTTTTAGTTGTTTTCTTCCCCCAGAGCATTGACACAAAAAGGAATTTCTAATTAGTCTTTAAATAATCAGAATTTTAATGAAATTTTCACATTACTCCCTGAAAGTTCTGATTAATTAGGTCTTGCTCTCTAAGGGATTATTCGTATAATGCAGGAAAAAAGGCAAATAGAAATAAAACTGTAAAACTTTACTAAACATAGGATAATTGAATAGAATTCAATCACCCATTCAAAATTAAATTGAGAGCCTAATTGAATCAAAGCTTAAATAATACACTATAGTCTACGATCATGGTTAAATTTTTTCAGGTTTTCTCTGGAGGCATTTCTGGAAGTGCTTTTCTTATTATAAGGTACAAACAGAGGATACATCTAAATATTAAAACTGGAAGCTATTTATTTCAAAACTTGTATGTAGAAAAAATGTAAAAGTTCAGTGAAATATGCCATTTAAGTATTTTGATAGGTTAATAAATGCAGATTGAAAAATGTAATCGACTTGAATTCTGTTAAACAATTTTTCATAAACAGAAAAACCCATGGCCAAAGAATCATATAACTATTGTTATTTTAAAGTGTTTTACCTTTAGATTTTTTATTTGATTGTAATGATTATATGCATCTTGATGAACAAGACAAAAAAATCGTAACAGTTGAAGTCAAAGAACTACTGTACATGAAGGAATCAATGAGTCTAATGAAATGGAATATCACTTTAAAATTTAATTTTTTTATTTTGTTCTCTGAGAATAATGTCGCTAGAGAAGGAGAGAAAACGTGAAATAAAATGATTGAGAACTGGTGTTAATACTGTGATTGTATGCATCAAACTGTAAATGGGATTTTCTATAACTGCAACAATATTAATCACAGATTCAACTTATACACAAATTTATTAATGAATCATGAGGGAGATTAAAAACTAACTGATGATAAATAAACACAAAAAAATCACATACAAAAACTTATGAGATGTAGCAAAATCAGGGCTCAGAGGGAAATTTATAGCTGTGAATGCCATATTTAAACAAAAAAAAAGAGTAAAGGTCTTAAGTCAGTGACCAAGCCTTCTACCTTAGGAAACTGGAAAAAAAAAAAAAAAGAGAAAACTTCCATAAGCCAACGCAAGCAGATGGAAAAAATTAATATAAATTAAAATAGAAGTAAATGAAAAACATCATAGATAAACAATAATGAAAATTAATCAAGCCAAAACAGAATGTCAATATTTTATTTTGATTGACAAAGAAAAAAGAACAGAGACTCAAATAACCAGAATCAGTAATGAAAGCAGGAACATTACTTCTTAGCTTACAAATAGAAAGAATTCTCATGCCTGTAATCCCAGCACTTTGAGAGGCGGAGGCTGGTGGATCACCTGAGTTCAGGAGTTCGAGACCAGCCTGGCCAATGTGGTGAAACCCTGTCTCTATTAAAAAAAAAAAAACAAAAATCTGCTGGACGTGGTGGTGGGCACCTGTAATCCCAGCTACTTGGGAGGCTGAGGTGGGAGAATAACTTGAACCTGGGAGGTGGAGGTTGCAGTGAGCTAAGATCATGCCACTGCACTCCAGCCTGGGCGACAAAAGCAAAACTCTGTCTCAAAAAAAAATAAAAAATAAATTTAAAAAAAAGAGAATACCATGGACAACCAGATATCCAAAAAATCAGACATCCTAGATGAAATGAAAAAGTCCCAAGAAATACACAAACAAACCACACAAAGAAAAAAAACTGACTCAAGTAAAATCAAAATTATGAGCAGATTTATAATAAGTAAAGGGATTAACTAGTGATTAAAAAAAATCCTAGAAAGGAAAAAGAAAATAGGCCCAGATAGTCACTGGTGAATTCTACCAAATATTTAAAGAAAATTTTCATGGTAAACGCTTCCAAATAATAGAAAAGTGGGGAACACTTCTCACTCAACATGTTTTATGAAGCCCCTATTACCCTCATACAAAATTCATACTAAAAGGAAATAATAAAAAGAAAGAAAGAAAAAGAACTAATGACCAATGTTCCTTATGAATATAGATATAAAATCTTAATACAATACTAATAAACATAATCTAGCAAATGGAACAAAAATTAGCTGGGCATGGTGGTGGGCACCTGTAGTCCCAGCTACAGGAGGCTGAGACAGGAGAATCCTTAGAAGCAGCAAGGTGCAGGTTGCAGCGAGCCGAGATCTCGCCATTGCACTACAGCCTAGGCAACAAGAGAAAAACTTCATCTCAAAAAAAAAAAAACCAAAAAAAAAAAAAAACTATTAGAAGTAAAAATGTTAAACAAATTTTCAGGTTAAAAAAATCGATGTACCAAAATAAATTTTATGTCTATACACAAACAACTGATAATCTGAAAAGGAATTCTAGAAACAATTCGATTTATTTAAAAATTTGGTAGTAAAATATTCATTAACAGAATATTTGAAAAATTTAAAGATATGAAAGTTTTTTAAAGTAATAAAAGTATGAATAACTTTGGTTGAAAAATGTACCTGTGTATATTTTATAATTCATGTACTTATAACATGCACATTAAATTGTTCTATTTGGAGTGAAAGCATTTGAGTAATTTGAAATTTGTAATATAGTAATTGATATAGACTTATTCTAAGTTGAAATCTTATAACATTTATGTTCAATATTGAAATATATGAAGGGACTTACTGCTTACTGAGCTTGTAAGTCTGTTTGGTTGGATTTATAAGCAATGTTTACTATCGAGGAGGCTTTATTAAGTTAAGAAACTAAAGTACTTAAAATGGAATTGAGTTAATGGATGTATTTCTCAATGTTTTAAGATATTTAGTTAACTCAATATTTAGATAGGACTAAATACTATTTAAAGGCCTTTTAAACTTAATGATTAAATAATGTTTAGGTTTTAAAAAAAGAAATAATGTCAGTGAGCTTAACTTTGAAAGAAAACTTCAGCTTTTCAGTGTGTTATCATGTCCATAGCTTCGCAAAGGAATGTTTTGTGCCATCTCCTGAATATGATTTTTCCTGTCTTCATTATAGCATTGAAAATCAAAGGTTAATTATTGCACTATTTACCACAAAATAATTCTAAGGGGTTATTGAGCAAGGCAAATATTAATAAATTGCAAAGCTTTGTTCTAAACTGGTTTCAATTTTTTTGAGACGGAGTCTTGCTCTGTCACCAGGCTGGAGTGCAGTGGCACGATGTTGGCTTACTACAACCTTTGCCTCCCGGGTTCAAGCAATTCTCTGTCTCAGCCTCCCAAGAAGCTGGGATCACAGGCGCCCACCATCACGCTCAACTAATTTTTTTCTGTTTTTTGTACAGATGGGGTTTCACCATCTTGGCTAGGTGGGTCTTGAACTCCTGGCCTCGTGATTCACCCACCTCGGCCTCCCAAAGTGCGGGTATTACAGGCGTGAGCCACCACACCCAGCTGTTTATCCTCAACTTTCAAAATATTTTAAAACTGTTTCCTTACCTGGGAAGTAAGGACCCCAAAAGCCTAAAAACATAACTGAATGCTGTGCAAAATAACCTACAGAAATAGAAGAGAGAGAACGGCAAGGTATACCTAAGGACAAGAGAGAAATTATTCAAAAAAGAAATAAAACAAATCAAATGAATGAAAGTACAACAAATTTTCAGATCCTTTCAAAATGTCATTAATTGTAGCAAGAAGGATCCTGGACAATTTAGCATTTCAGAATCCTAAAAAAGGACCTTTCTGAAAATCCATCAATGAGCTTGTAGGAAAGCCCACAGGAATCAAATTTATCTTTAGTTGTGCTTATATCTCCAAATCCAAATGATTCCTTTTTGACCAGTGCAGGTCACAAAATTCAGCTTTTGATAGTTACTGTGTCAAGTAAATCTATGGTGAATAAGAAGAAAGACGAGATCTCTGACATTTCTTTCCTCTGTGGTGCAGGCTGGAGTGCAGCAGCATGATTGATTCTAGCTCAAATCCCTGGGTTCAAGAGATCCTCCCATATCAACCTCGGAGTAGCTGGGACTGTACTGGTGCATGCCACCATGCCAAGCTAATATTTTTAATGTTTACTTTTGTAGAGACAGGGTTTTATCAACAGTTTTCTGAGTCCTTTTGGCCAGTTGATAGCCTTGGTTATGATATTTTGTGGTTACAGCCTTCACCATCATTTGACACCAAGTCTGTAACATTTCCCTCCCATTTGAAAGAGTAGCTCATAATTTTTTTTAAAATGTGCATATCCCTCCTTGTATCAAATCATAGTCTCATTGTTTCATTAAGAAAACTATAAATATATATTATAGGTCTTCCAGATTGTTATCACTTACACTGTTTTCATCTTTACCAGAGTGCTGGAGTAATAGAAAGAGAAGACGGGTTCTAAAAATGAGTCAACCAAAATACATCACGACAAATCTTAAGTGGCTTAAAAAATTATTTTACTCTATTGATTCCGCAATGGTCTCAAACAGAAATAAACAAACCGATAAATTTCCAGTGCACATTCAAATTTGTGATGGAAAGCAGCAAGAGATTAGTCTCTTGCAATCTATCAAGCCAAATCATTAGCAATGCCTTTTACTAACAGCAATGTTTCCCGCTATTGCAAAACAATACTATCAACAAGGAGATGTGAGTTGTCCCCTTATGAGTTAAGCCCCTATGAGCTAAGCTCTTGTAATTCAGTATGTAAACCATTCTCAGACACAAAAAACAACCTTTGTCATTAGATATTTGTCGTTGTTTTGTTCAGAGTGACTGTCCTCTAGATCAAGACATTTTTCTTGATATTGTGAGGACCCTACTGGGTTCTCCTGACCATCTACATTACAGCAGAATCCCAAGAACTTAGACTCTAAGAAAAGATGTGATACTACATAAAGTTTCCTGAACCAAACAATGACTCAATGTACTAATCAATTTTGTCTGGTCATGAGGCAAACGTATAAATGTAAACATGGTAAAAAAAAAAAATAACCAGTGTTTGAGTAGGTCCATCTATTCAAGGGTGAATTTAAAGATGATCTTCAATATTTGTAAATATTTTTCAAGTCTATGTTAAAACTCAATAAAGTATATAACAAATTATATCAACATGCAAACCAAGTTTTAACATAAAACCTTTGCAATAATGTAAGAAGAATGAATGAAAAAGAGATTAGAAATAAAATAATAAACAAATGATAATTTTGTAATTACTTTTTTTTTTTTTGACATGGAGTCTCTCTCTCTCACCAGGCTGTAGTGCAGTGGTGTGATCTCTGCTCACTGCAACCTCCATCTCCCAGGTTCAAGTGATTCTCCTGCCTCACCCTCCCAAGTAGCTGGGACTACAGGCAGGCACCACCATGCCCAGCTAATTTTTTTGTATTTTTAGTAGAGACAGGGTTTCACCATGTTGGCCAGGATGGTCTCTGTCTCTTGATTTCATGATCTGCCTGCCTCAGCCTCCCAAGGTACTGGGATTACAGGTGTGAGCCACCATGCCCAGCCAATTTTGTAATTACTTTCTATTTAAGAAAGTCTTATAGACACTGAAAACTCCAGAGTAAAACAAATGTTTTTATTACATGAAATAATAAACACCCAAGTTAAATATGCATTTATATACATATTTATACAAATACATATATACATTTATGCATGTATAGAATATATACATAGTTTTGTGTGTTTGTGTGTATATATATATATATATATATATTACTTGAACATGTGTTTCTATTTTCTTCTTACCCTTTCTTATTAGTTAGCATGTTCTCTCTCAATGTAGAAGTTCCTACACAACTGCTATTGTCCTGATTTCAGTTTTCTTTCTCAAATACTCTATGAGACCTCTGATTTGCTGAGAGTAAGCTAGCCTCATACAAATTTTGAATATTCCCTTAAAAATGTGTATACATTAGATTTTCAAAGTTCATAAATCCCTGAGTTTTAGCCTCATTCTGCTTTATTCCTTTTCATTTTGTTGAGATCCTCCAAATGCTGTTAAGTAGAATGTGAGAAAGTATATAATAATGAAGACTTTTTCAAATTTACAAAACAGTCTTCTGTTCTAAATTGATATATTTAACATTACTTAATTATTACACTTAATATTTGAATTTTGTTTTAGATTAAACAACTTGCACCTGAAAAAATTTCAGTGTCACCAATAACAAGTAGACAGCTAATACTAAGGTTAAAGTCCTGTGCTGGACGTGAAACACTACTTCAGGTTTGTGGAAAGACAATCCTGTTGTATTTAACCTTATGTCAATTGGTATATTTGAATAGGGCATTATAGTTGAGACAGAAGTCTTTTAGACTCCTTTTCCTACCTATTGACCTATCGTAGTAAGAATTTTCTCGTATCTAGTAAGGTACTTCTACTTCAGAAAAGCTTTCAATGCAATAACTATACCAGTAATAATTGCATGTTTCCAGGAAAATCAATTTCAGTAAGTATTTACCTAGGCAAAATCATTTAATATGCATAAATACTATAATTCCAGATTCACTTTTACATCCTTGTGATAATTACAATAAATGGCTCTGGGACCAGGGTTTGACTTGGCTCTGTGGCAAAGCCCTTGGCTAAAATTGCAGAAGGACCTACAATGTAAGCTATATGATAGGAGGCACCAGCATGACTCCATATACAGTAAGTGCTCTATAAAAAAACTTTTCCTCAAATAGGAGGTACTTACTGGCTAAAGACAGTGGAAACTTGAGCTTTCCTATGATTATGAGAATTCTGATGAATTTTTGAGATAGATAAATTCCAAAAAGCTTTCCATCTCATCACAATGGTTTTTTAGCAATTTGCAAATTCTGCTGCAATTAACATAGAGACCTTTCAGATGAAATAGAAAGCCTGTCTCCGTTGCCCACACATAATTGACATGTGCTGTTCTAGCTGCTCTAAAAGGAATATGTGCTTTGATCAGTTAAAACAGTTGGTTCACTCTTTTAGATCAAGAACAAGCACATTAAAATCGAGAGAGAGAGAGAAAAAGAAAAACTCAGGCAGTAGTTAAGACCTTTGAAAGTTACAACAATCAGCTCCACAGAATGGGATGTCAGGATAACAAATCTTTAATATAAAAATAATGCCTATTCTTTTGGTTTTATGTCAGTATTTCTCTTTAACAAATGTAAAAAGTTTTGTTCAATGATCCTACAGCAGAAACAATTCTATCAAAACAGAAAGTGATATAAAAACATGCACAATATAAATATGATTTTTGTCCTTTGTTGATACTACTACTATAATGTTACTTTTAATCATAAAGATAATAGGAATGATTGTGAATATTATTGTAAATAGCAATTACTATTACTGCAAACATTGTGATTTTTTTTGTATTTTTTAGACTATATATGCATATATACACATACACGTATATATATTTTTCCCCAATTTCTAACCAAACTGATATCAAAAACAAATTGAATAAAAAAAATTTAATTAATGATTCAATTAATTGCTTTCAACATCTTCATCATGAAATCTTTGCCTGCGCTTATGTTATGAGTAACATTGCCTAGGTTTTCTTCTGTGGTTTTCACAGTTTGGGGATTTACACTTAGTACTTAATCTATCTTAAGTTGATTTTTATATATAGTGTAAGAAAGGGGTTGTTTTAATTTTCTGCATGAGGGTCTCCAGCTATCCCAGCAACATTTATTAAATAGGAAATCTTTTCCTCATTGCTTGTTTTTGTCAGGTTTGTTGAAGATCAGATAATTGGAGGTGTGCAGTCTTATTTGTGGTTTCTCTATTCTGTTCCACTGGTCTCCAGGTCTGTTCTTGTGCCAGTACCATGCTGTTTTGGTTACTGTAGCCCTGTAGTATAGTTTAAAGCCAGGTAGCATGATGCCTCCAGCTTTGTTTTTGTTTTTGTTTTTTTTTTGCCTAGGATTGCCTTGGTTATTTGGGCTCTTTTTTTGGTTTCATATGAATTTTAAAATAGTTTTTTCTAGTTCTTTGAAGAATGTCAATGGTAGTTTAATTGAAATAGCATTGAATCTATAAATTGCTTTGGGCCATATGGCCATTTTAATGATATTGATTCTTCCTATTCATAAGCATGGAATGTTTGTCCATTTGTTTCTGTCATCTCTGATTTGTTTGATCAGGGGTTTTTAGTTCTCCTTGTAGAGATCCTTCACTTTCACTATTAGCTCTATTCCTAGGTATGTTATTCTTTTCATGGCAATCGTGAATGGGAATTCATTCATGATTTTGCTCTCAGCTTGAGTATCATTGGTGTACAGGAACCCTAGCAATTTCTGTGCATTGACTTTGACAGATTAAATCTAATTAAACTAAAAAGTTTCCACATAGCTAAAGAAACTATCAACAGAGTTAACAGACAACCTACAGAATGGGAGAAAATTATTGCAATCTATGCATCTGAGAAAGGTCTAATATCCAGCATCTATAAGAAACTTAAATGAATTTAAGAAAATAACAAACAACTCCATTAAAAAGTGCACAAAAGACATGAGCAGACACTTCTCAGAAGAAGACTTACATGCAGCCAATGAGCATATGAAAAAAACTCAATATAACTGATCATTAGAGAAGTACAAATTAAAGCCCCAATGAGGTACCATCTCACACCAGGCAGAATGGTTATTATTAAATGTCCAAAAAGTAACAGATGCTGACAAAGTTGTGGAGAAAGAACGTTTATACACTGTTGGTGGGAACGTAAATTAGTTCAACCATTGTGGAAGACAGTATGGTGATTCCTCAAAGACCTGAAGACAGAAATACTATTTGATCCAGCAATCCTATTGCTGGGTATATTTCCAAGAAATATAAATCATTCTATTATAAAGACACATGCACCCCTATGTTCATTGCAGCATGAGTCACAAAACCAAAGACATGGAATCAACCTAAATGCCCAACAACGATAGACTGGATCAAGAAAATGTGGTACATATACACCACAGAATACTATGCAGCCATAAAAAATAATGAGATCCTGTCCTTTGCAGGGACATGGATGGAGCTGGAGGCCATTATCCTTAACAAACTAATACAGGAAGAGAGAAACAAATACAGCATGTTCTTATTTATAAATGGGAGCTAAATGATGAGAACACATGGACACATGGAGGGGAACAACACACACAAGCCTACCAGAGGGCAGAGGGTAGAAGAAGAGAGAGGATCAGGAAAAATAATTAATGGATACTAGGCTTAATACCTGGATATTAACATAACCTGTACAACAAACCCCCATGACACACATTTATCTGTGCAAAAAACTGACACATCCTGCACATGTACCCTGAACTTAAAATAAAAGTTAAAAATATTATTTGTCTAAATTAGTTACTATTTGATATTTAATCGGATAACATTCTTTGGGTTTCAGAATGATTGTAAACTCCCACTATATTATATGTTATATTTGTTAGTGAGAAACTTGAAGTGTTTTGATTAACAGAAAAGGACTTGATCCAAGTTTTAAGTTAATGCCTGACCTCCTCCTGATCCATTTCTGCAAAGAATGCTGTGCGTGGTTGCAAATTGTTTTGCTAACTTTAAGAATTCAAATGCAGTCATCCAAATCCTTTAAGGTTAATTGTTATATTTTTCTCTTAGATCATCATGTTTCTTCTTTCAGCACCTACCAGAAGTGCAATGTTATATTCCATGTGCATTATGACTGGATTAATGTCTTCTCTGACATCTAGTCAACATTAGGATGGTAAATACTATATTTCTAATGGTTACCCTTAGAGATAGCACATTGTCTGCAACATAGGAGGGAAACAATAAATATTTGTTGAATGAACAAAATGCAAATGAGAAAATTGGAGAGGCTTGACATATAAGGTAAGGCAAGTGTATATATTTTATTTTATTATTACTGGAGAGGCTTGAACATGATTAACTGTTAATTGACTTATCATTCTGAGTTCTTAATAACAGAATGGAAAACACTTGTAATTTAAGGAATGAAATAATTTACTATATTAATATTTGAAGACCTCTATTTTTAGAAATATGAAAAACAAGATTTACTGAAACCATCTCTCCCAGCTACACTACAAATCTAGAAATGTCAGATAAAATGTTAGTGTAAATGGAGAGCTACTATGACAAAGACATGTGGAAAAACTTTGGGGCCAAATATATAAGTAACAGGACAAAACAATTTCCTTCCTGAAATAATAAAGCTTCCAATTGATTGATAATCTAATTATGTATTTAGCTTAAACCTAACAGATTGTTTTAAAAATATTCTAACTCAGGAAAACTTACTAATTTCTCAAAGTCTCCCAAATAAAGTATATGCCAAATTTTTAAAAAATATTGTATTGTTATTGCTATGAAGTGAAATAACAGAAACATGCTCAAGTAATGGTGTTACTCCAAAATCAAATTTCTTCATTTTTCTTTTCTTTTTTTTCTTATTATATTTTAAGTTTTAGGGTACATGTGCGTAACATGCAGGTTAGTTACATATGTATACATACATGTGCCATGTTGGCGTGCTACACCCATTACATTGTCATTTACATTAGGTATATCTCCTAATGCTATCCCTCCCCCCTCCCCCCACCCCACAACAGGCCCCGGGGTGTGATGTTCCTCTTCCTGTATCCAAGTGTTCTCACTGTTCAATTCCCACCTATGAGTGAGAACATGCGGTGTTTGTTTTTTTTGTCCTTGCGATAGTTTGCTGAGAATGATGGTTTCCAGCTTCATCCATGTCCCTACAAAGGACATGAACTCATCCTTTTTCATGGCTGCATAGTATTCCATGGTGTATATGTGCCACATTTTCTTAATCCAGTCTATCATTGTTGGACATTTGGGTTGGTTCCAAGTCTTTGCTATTGTGAATAGTGCCGCAATAAACATACGTGTGCATGTGTCTTTATAGCAGCATAATTTATAATCCTTTGGGTACATACCCAGTAATGGGATGGCTGGGTCAAATGGTATTTCTAGTTCTAGATCCCTGAGGAGTAGCTATAGTGACTTCCACGAGGGTTGAACTAGTTTACAGTCCCACCAACAGTGTAAAAGTGTTCCTATTTCTCCACATCCTCTCCAGCACCTGTTGTTTCCTGACGTTTTAAATGATCGCCATTCTAACTGGTGTGAGATGGTATCTCATTGTGGTTTTGATTTGCATTTCTCTGATGGCCAGTGATGATGAGCATTTTTTCATGTGTCTTTTGGCTGCATAAATGTCTTCTTTTGAGAAGTGTCTATTCATGTCCTTTGCCCACTTGTTGATGGGGTTGTTTATTTTTTCTTGTGCTCATGGATAGGAAGAATCAATATCGTCAAAATGGCCATACTGCCCAAGGTAATTTATAGATTCAATGCCATCCTCATCAAGCTACCAATGACTTTCTTCACAGAATTGGAAAAAACTACTTTAAAGATCATATGGAGCCAAAAAAGAGCCCACATTGCCGAGCCAATCCTAAGCCAAAAGAACAAAGCTGGAGGCGTCATGCTACCTGACTTCAAACTGTACTACAAGGCTACAGTAACCAAAACAGCATGGTACTGGTACCAAAACAGACATATAGACCAATGGAACAGAACGGAGCCCTCAGAAATAATGCCACACATCTACAACTATCTGATCTTTGACAAACCTGACAAAAACAAGAAATGAGGAAAGGATTCCCTATTTAATAAATGGTGCTGGGAAAACTGGCTAGCCATATGAAGAAAGCTGAAACTGGATCCCTTCCTTACACCTTATACAACAATTAATTCAAGATGGATTAAAGACTTAAATGTTAGACATAAAACCATAAAAACCCTGGAAGAAAACCTAGGCAATACCATTCAGGACATAGGCATGGGCAAGGACTTCATGTCTAAAACACCAAAAGCAATGGCAACAAAAGCCAAAATTGACAAATGGGATCTAGTTAAACTAAAAAGCTTCTGCACAGCAAAAGAAACTACCATCAGAGTGAACAGGCAACCTACAGAATGGGAGAAAAAATTTTTGCAAGCTACTCATCTGACAAAGGGCTAATATCCGGAATCTACAAAGAACTCAAATATCTACATTTTTCTCCCTAAAAATACAAAAAATAAAACCAAAAACCTCACAACAAACAAATAACCTTGTACATGGCTTTGTAATGCAAAATATTTTTTAATTCCTTTAAAAATATATAAATAAAATATATGAAATAACATTGACTTTCCCATCATAGAATCTTCAGGAATACACATACCTTCAGCATCTAATATTTCAGCTATGACAAAATAACAAGAAAAGGACAATACAGGCACGAGCTTTGAACACTGCTGTAAAGACTCACTGTTAAGTCACATAAATGTGATTGCCATTTTATACATTTTATCAAAAACAACTTTAGTGTGAAAGTCCAATTACTAAAAAATCTTTAGGCAAATTCTAGTATTCACATACCACAGGATTCCAATGGTTCAACTTTTCAATAGTCAATGAATTAGGCCAATAATTAGAATAAAATGTATGCATAGCATGTTTATAATAATTTTTTACCCAAATAGTTCAAATATAACATGTTCTGAAGATCGATCTTTTGAAATAATATGATACATTATTTTTCTGTTTTTCTCCTTCTGGAAAGCCTCAATTGTCTTTGTCATTATAGATAGAACCAATAAAATTTACCAGAGAGGTAAAGTTTGCCGAATTCACATTGTGTCATGTATCCCAGAAACAACCAGTGACTATAACCCAGAGAAAATTGTTCCAGTAAATAATTCATCTTACATTAGCAAGCACACAATTTTGAAAGCACAACAAAGTTTGCCTGTCTTCTCATACTCTAGTATTATTATTATTTCTTCTAAATTTTATACATCTTCCTAAATCTATTTGATTATAAGTTTATAAGATTTATTTCATTTGCAATTGTTAATTTGATATTCATGCTTATTACAACAGGAGTTTGATAGATGCCAATAGATGCAGTTGAAAGAATTCAACTTCCAAATTCAATTTTCTCAGGACGAATAAGATTTTCATGATGATAATTTTATATACAGACCTATGGGTTTCTTGGTTTGCTCAAGTTCCTCATAGATCTCTACCAGAGTAACAATTTTGCCAAGTGGGAGCTCCCTTCAAATTTCATGAACAGCTTTTTTATTTCTGCTTGGAATCCCTTCTTTCTGACAGTTTTGGATATACTAGCTATGTTCAGTGTACTCATCAGTACCAGCTACTTATAAACATTAGCTGAGTGCTGCAATACCATCTCGATAAGGCAAAGATCATATCCTAAGTATATTTTTCAGAAGACCCAGATTTCGTAACTGTCGGGTGTTCACTCCTACAACTATGAATAGGTTTTCTTGTTTTATTTACAACTGAAGACTACTTTCTTCAGATTTCCCTTTTACTTCATTGATTAAAATGTATTACTCAGGTCTGTCTTCAGAAGTTATTACCCCGTGGTCTGTGATGAGAATTTACAGACCAGCTGATTTCTAAATCTGATTACTAAATGTGCTCTTATGTTTAAATTGTTACATTGAAGCATCTCATTTTTTGTAACCTTTTCTGCTACCTAGTTTAGCACTTCATGTTTGGACTTGTTTTTCAAGGATGCTCTGTTAGTTTTTATGGCTGTCCATTTATTTGGTTAGGAGTTTACTATCCAAAGAAACATAATTATTTATTTATTTATTTTTAGAGATGGAGTCTCGCTCTGTCACCCAGACTGGAGTGTAGTGGCATGATCTCGGCTCACTGCAACCACTTCCGCTTGGGTTCAGGCCATTCTTCTGCCTCAGCCTCCCAAGTAGCTGGGACTACAGGCATGCACCACCATGCACAGCTAATTTTTGTGTTTTTAGTAGAGACGGGGGTTTCACCATGTTGGCCAGGCTGGCCTAAAACTCCTGACCTCAAGTGATCTCACCCACCTCGGCCTCCCAAAGTGCTGGGATTACAGGGGTGAGCCACCACGCCCGGTCAGAAACATTATTTTTAATATGAAGGTGCCAAGTATTTTTCAGTAGATCCTATAAGTTTTAAAGTAATTGTAGAAATGAGAAAAAGTGTGAAAATATATAGTTATGTCCATCCAAACAGAAGATTTTCTAGAAATTATCTATCAAAGGCCAATAATTAAAGTCAGGTCAAAATGGTAAATCTATTCATTTGTTTTAGATAAATGTACTAGACTGACAGCTTTCTATAACCAACTTTTTTCTTATGTTTTGCTTACCAAGAAATCTTATGATCATAATATAATTTATCCAGTTATTTGCCTCCAGAGAAACCATGGTTGGTTGGTAGATATGCATATATAACCTCCATTGAAATTATATTACTTATTTTAAAAATATTGAGAAGTCACATATTGCTATTGACTTCATATAAATGGAAAAAAACCTGGGCCTTTGAGAACATAAATGACTAACCTAAGCTTATGAAACTACTAACCGACAGTTCTAGAGCTTGAACTAAAGTCTTTGGGGCAGCTGGGCACAGTAGCTCATGCCTGTAATTCTAGCACTTTGGGAGGCCGAAGTGGGCAGATCACACGAGGCCAGGAGTTAGAGACCAGCCTGGCCAACATGGCATAACGCTGTCTCTACTAAAAATACAAAAATATAAAATAAAAAAGTTTTACTTCCAATAGTGAGAATATAATGCTTCAAAAAACATTATTTTTATTACATATAGAAAAAAATTATTTTCATTCCAGAGGTATTCTCATTAATTTCAAAGAATCTGGGATTTCAGTACTTGCTCTTGCTCTACTAGCTAGGTAACACTGGACAAGCTCATTATCATCATACTTTCTCAATCCCCTTATTTGGTTATAGCACACATTATTTTTCTCATCTATAAGGTGGAATTTTGAGCATACAAATAAATTAACTGAAAATCTTCAAATGTACAAATTTTTAAAATAACTCCTCATGGCTAAGAAGACCAATTCTGATACAAACTAAGCAAATTTATGTAAAAGACAAGACATAAGGTAATTTGAAAGAGTAATAGCCAGAAAAGTTTGAAAGATATGGAAAAATTTAGAATCTAGTCATATATTATGATGTAGAAACCTTTCAGTTTTTCACCTCCTCTAATGAGACAGGGTTATGCCAGCTGCCCCATAATGTGCTAATTAGTGGAAATTCCAAAAAATAAGCCTGAAATACCAAGGCATAATCATGACACATACATTATTTTCCACACTTAAATTCCATTCAATGTAATCATCCTTCCATACAGTACTTAGGTCCTATTTTCTCTGTGACATTTTTGTGACTATAATAAATCTTCCTCTGACAGCCTTTCATCTTTATTATGCTAACAAATCATTTGCCATTTACTTTATTCACAGTGATCGATGAAAGCTCCTCAATCCTGTTTGCCGGGATTTACTACCGATTCTTACTGACCTCCATAGCTCCTTTTTCTTTTTCAATAATCCTGTCCTTTAGACTACAATGTTTTCCCTTATCTGCTAACCTGGTCAGGATTTTTGTTTTGTTTTGTTTTTTTGAAACGAAGTCTCACTCTGTTGCTCACTGCAACCTCCACCTCCTGGTGGAGGTTCAAGCAATTCTCCTGCCTCAGCCTCCTGAGTAGCTGGGACTACAGGCGCACACCACCATGCCCAGCTAATTTTTTGTATTTTAGTAAAGACAGGGTTTCACTGTGTTGCCCAGGCTGGTCTCAAACTCTTGAGCTCAGGCAATCTGCTCCACTGGGCCTCCCAAAGTGCTGGGATTACAGGCGTGAGCCACTGCTCCTGGCCCCTGGTCAGTTTTTTAAAAAGCTAGATACTTGCTGACACTTTTTGTACGGTTTCTTCTTATCTACATCTTATTTTTATCTTTAATTTTCTAATGAAAGGGAATATGTCAGAAATTTTATGGTTAAAAGATTGGAAAATAGCAAGAGGGGCCTGTAGTCCAAATTACGTCCTGTACTTCTTACTAATAGGTCAGATTCCTCTGTGAATATGCTTTAATAACAATATTTTAAATTAGCTACTAGGGGCAAAAGAGGAATCCAAGCAAGATAAAAAGTGTCTTGTTATCTTAGATACTTAAATGCACATATTTCACTATATAAAATACATTTTTCAGTGGAGCCAGGGAAAGATTTTGAATGAACATTCATAATGAGAATGAAGGAAAGATAATTCAGAAAACATGATATAATAAAAAACAACTGTTTAGATTGAATTGTATTTTAGAACCAGTAAGAGGGATATAGATGGCAACATATTTCATGCCAGACATTGAACATTTATCCGACTTTTTATTTTCATGTTTTTGCTTTGTTTGTTTTGGTTTGGTTTGTTTGTTTGTTGGTTTGTTTTGTCTCTAGAGACCCTTATTTCAATCCCGTTCCTTGATCACAAAATAGAATGTTTAACTTGACAATGTTCCACCTTTGATATAAGTTGAAGACTTGTCTTCTTTAAGGACAGCCTCTTATTGTTTCCAATTATTTGGCGAGTTACGTCTAATGCAAATGTCCATGAGTTTCGCTGGAACTCAAGTACTGCTCTTGCTACTTTTTTTTGTCTCCTTAAAAACTTCTGCCCTCCCTTCCTTGAACTCAGCTAAGCCCTCAGAGGCTATTTACTTCAACCACTTTTATGCACACATTTTATTTTTCTTTGCAAAATTATTATTTTTGTCATATCTGCCTGGAAATACCTGATGCTGTGCTGAAACCTAAGCTGGTAGGTACTGTTACCACTAGGGAAAGTATCCAAGGCATGCAGCACCAAAGTGTTTTAGCAATGGCAAATCTTTATGCAGGAACCTCAATTCTTGTCTCCTCAATAGAAAGAATTTGACTGAGGGGCATAAAATAGAGTGAGAAACTGAGGTAAGTTTTAGAGCAGGAGTGAAAATTTGTTAAAAAGTTTCAGATTAGGAACAAAAGGAAGTACATTTGGAAGAGTGCCAGGCAGTCAACGAGAGATTCAAGTGCACAGTTTGAGCTTTGACTTAGGGTTTTAGATGTTGGCATGCTTCCAGGCTCTTGCATTACTTCTCCCAGTTGTTCCCTTGGGGTGGGCTTTCCACCATGCAGGTGGCCTGCCAGCACTTTGCAGGGGCTGTATGTGCAGTGTGTACACTGAAGTTGTACACATACTCATTTGCGTTTTTCCCTTACTAGTCGAATGTTCTAGAAGGTCATATACCAGTTAAACTCCTGCATATGCTGCAGCCCACTTGCCCACCTCCTGAGACCTTATCGGGAACGTGTTGATTACCAGTTTCAGGTGTTCTCTTTCTATTGGACTCTGCCTTTCCTTGGAACTGGCTGTGACAAATTATTATTTTAGAGAGACAGTTTAATCACTGCCTGATCATCACCTGGTAATGGCCTGACATTCCTGGGGGGAGGTTGGTTCTCCCGCCCTGCTCACCTGCCTCCTGTCTGACTAGGTACCTAGTGTAACAGTACTACTGAAGAAAGCCTAGTAATATGTGCTACCATAAAGTCAGGGTTACTCCATATCTGATCCTTAATGATATCTGATAGCTCTTTTGTAATATGTGTGTTTGTTTGCAATCTTAAATCCAAAAACGAGTATTTCAAGCAGCTTCCATTCCTAAAATTCCTTGATCATCTCACTGCAAGCAAGTTTGGTCATACTATAGTCAAAGCTTGCATATACGAATGTAACAATCTTTTCCCTAACTGGTGTAACAATATTAGCTCTGTTATGTTGCTACTCTTCATAGAACTTAAATATCCACTCCAAAGTTCATAAATTGCCCTGGAGATAAAATAATTTTTAAAATTAAATGATTTAAATAACCATTCAAGATCCGAAGTTTTTCTGCATCTGGACATGTATGCCATATATATTATCTCCATTTCTAATATCCCAGTTGAAATATAATTCTCAAAGATATGTTTTCCGGGCATGGTGGCTCACGCCTGTAATCCCAGGACTTTGGGAGGCCGAGGAAGGTGGATCACCTGAGGTCAGGAGTTCGAGATCAGCCTAAACAACATGGTGAAACCCTGTCTCTACTAAAAATACAAAGTCAGCTGGGCATGGTGGCACATGCCTGTAATCCCAGCTACTTGGGAGACTGAGGCAGGAGAATCGCTTGAACCCTGGAGGCGGAGGTTGCAGTGAGCAGAGATGGAGTCATTGCACTCCAGCCTGGGCAACAAGAGTGAAACTCTGTCTCAAAAAAAAAAAAAAAAAAAAAAGAAGATATGTCTTCCTTGCTCTATCTGTTTTACTCTCTGTTTATATTTTGTTACTCTGTTTTTAGTTGTAAACACATTTTCAATATTTTTCTTTTTCTCTGGCCTTCAAATTCCAAAACAACACGGTTGACATCACTTTAACTTTTGATTACGTACCATGCATCTTTTATAGTAGATGTGGTAGACAATATAATGCCTCTCCAAACATGTCCACATCCTAATCTCCAAAATCTGTCAATATCATCGTACATGGCCAAGGAATTATGCAGAATTTTGAATGTAGTTATTATCCTAGATTATGTGGATGGGCCCAACGTAATCAGAAGGGTACTTTTCAAAAAGAGAAAGTTATGAAATCAGAATCAGAGAAGAAAATTTGAAAATGGAAACAGTGGTCATTTGCTAATGCAGTAAGGGGACCACTCTCTAAAAACTGGAAGAGGCAAAGAATGGATTCCCTCTAACAGACTCCGGAAAGAAACACAGCCCTCTCCACTCCTTGATTTTAGCCTGGTAAAACCCATTCTGAGCATTTGATGTCCAAGATTTTGTTTTAATAGCATATATATGTGTTGCTTTCAGCCATTAATTTTCCAGTTATTTTTTATAGCAACTATAGAAAATTAATACAATAGGTGTCCAATTAATAGCTGTTAAATGAAAGATTGATTCTGTAGATCTAGTTTAGCATATGTGAGGACAAACAACTATTAATTACACGGCTAAGAAATTCCAAAGAGGAAAAACCATTGACTATACAAAGTAATTTCAATTCAAATTTTTGTACTATTTCAATCTGTTTTAAGAATATTTTTCTGGCTGGGAGCAGTGGCTCATGCCTATAATCCCAGCACTTTGGGAGGCCAAGGCGGGTGGATCACTTGAGGTCAGGAGCTCAAGACCAGCCTGGCCACCAAGGTGAGAACTCGTCTCTACTAAAAATACAAAACTTAGCTGGGCATGGTGGCGCCTGCCTGTAATCCCAGCTACTGGGGAGGCTGAGGCAGGAGAATCACTTAAAACCCGGAAGGCAGAAGTTGCAATGAGCTGAGACTGTGCTACTGCACTTCAGCCTGGGTGAAAGAGTGAGATTCCATCTCAAAAAAAAAAAAAAAAAAATATATATATATATTTATTTATTTTTCACAGAATTATTAAATTATGAAAATATATATATTTCACAGAATTATTTTTGACAGTGCACAGAAATCAATATTTCAGAACAGTTGTTATTTAATACACATACTTGAAGTATTCGGAAGTTTTATGTAAAAATTAATAAAACATTAAATCATCATTTTTCTTAATAATTTATTAGATGCTAACGTTACTCCAATTTTTCTTATAATAAACACAATACCAATGACAACATTAAATTTACTTTAAAATTTAGAAATGTATTATATATTTACTGTAATTACAAATACCTAAAATTATTGAGTTTTGATTCATTTACCATGAAAACCTGGCAAAATTGCTAAAACTTAAACAGTACAATCATAAAAAGAAGCATCACTCAGGAAAGAAGAGAAATATAAATTAATATATATGTTTATAAACATGAACTAATTTGATTTGCTGGGTTGGGAAATGTATATTAACAGTCTTTACTCTAAACTAGCATTTTCTAAAGTAAAACATTATAACATTAGTTGTAAATCCTGCATCACTGAAAAATATTTGTTTTCCTTTGACTTCACTTTTTTAGCTCATGTAATAAATGTTGCTCCTAAGAAAATGCCTCCACTTTGGAGAGAAACCCACATTATCATTATTGATTTTAATTCAATAAAATTATGTAATAAATTTTAAGCTTTCATATTAAAAGAGCTGCTTTTCTTCATTTTGAATGAATTTTGAGCTCTCCCTTTAATATCTTGCAGTTCTTTCCTAGTTTAATGTAAGTTTTCAAGGGGGAGAGATAGCATGATGTATTTTCATTTAATTAGTCATATGCCTATCTTGAGAATAGCTATGTTCAATCTGTTTCAGAATATATTTAGGTTATATTTCTGTAAGAAGAGCTATGTAGCAGATGTCACTGTAGTTCAGATCTTGGATTTAAACTGTGTGCTTTCTGGTTGTCACTGGTGTCTAAAGAGCGTGAATGTGTCAAAAGATAGACCCAAAAGAATAAGACTATATGGTTTTGCAAGTCTAATCTATAGGCAGCACATTTGCAATAATGAATGGTGTCTAATTATGTCTTCTATTACCATAGGTTGAAAGCAGTAAGGACAATTTCTTTACTCGGCAATCATTCAAATACAATAACCTGCCCAAATTAGGCTCACCAATATTCACTGTTGTCACATGAATTCAATTATTGATAGGAATTGTAAAAATGAAATGATAAATATGCAATCATGCTAAGTTGAGTTATATCTATTCAATCTTCATCTTTCAGACTGACATGGAACTGTTAAAATTTCCTAGTGATAAACAAATAATAGTTAGTGCTCTCATATTATAAAAGTGCTCCTCATCTAAGTGTGAAAAATGTATGTGATTTCTTTAAATAGCTGTTGAGAACAATGACAGGTTTTAAAGAATATTGTTAACAGAACTTCAAGATCCTTGCATATATTCTTTGATATAAATAAAAATGGTGATGACAAGTTATCTGGGAAGGGCAAAGTAAAATATGTAGGCATTATGCTCTCTGATGTAAACCTACAGTGTGTTTAGTCCTAGGATCTTGAAGGAGAGAAATTAAATCAAAACATTTCATTCAAATGATCATTGTTATTTTAGAGATTACATTTTTTTAGCCTCCATAATTTCTCACTTTCAAATGGGGCTAAAATATCTTTTGTAAGCCTCTCTAAACTCTGTATAATCAAGAATCCTGAAAAAGATTAAGAGAGATATAGCTTATGATTAATCCTGGCTCCTCTCTTTTGTCAAACAAGGCATTTTAGTATAAATACGTTATCATGAAGGAAACCATTTTCATCTTTTTGTAAGTTATGAAAACCGCTCTTTGTGGAGAGTGAATGATAAAGCATGTAATTGCGTATTACCTGATAATTGTGCTAATAAATATAGAAAGAAAATATCTTAACTTTCTTATTTAAATCTAGAAGGTTAAAAGTAGAGGAATGAATCATGCTGAGATCCATGAGAATTTTCTGAATCATTCAATCACAAGGGAGGTACAGAAACATTTGGCAGATAACTCAAAATGAAAAACTGTGAGAAGTTACTATGAATTTCAAAAGGACAAAACAATGAACAAAGAGTAAATCTCCCTCACTCCAGCCATATTATCTCTATGCTTTAAGAACAGTGCTACAAATTAGTAAAAGTTTTTTTGATTTGTATTATTTATCTGAATAATTAGAAGTTTCAAGAATAAAACCTTTTTATGTTTGCCACAGAAATAATGTAGTCTAAATGTATAGTTATATTTTATTTACATTCTCTTCAGTGTAGAATAAAAATTAAGCCAAGTAGCCCCTTAAGCCAATTAGCTTCCAGTACAACAAAATGAATGGAAGACTAGTAGTGTGTGTGCATGTGTGTGTGTGTAACTGAGATATCTCAACTTTCAGAGTATAAACAAGAAGACGTCTACTATAAAAATAAATAAATATATGTACCATATATGTCTACATATTTAATTGAGATACCTCAAGTTTGAGACTATAAACAAGAAAAAAATCTTTATTTATTTTTCAAAAATTGCCATGTTATGATGCATATATTTAGTTTGGCCCTGAATAGAGAGTCTATTAACTACCTTTATTCTAGATTCCGTATTTTTTCTATTGCTTTATGCAATTCACATACTGTTATTTGGGTTTTAAAATTTCAAGATTTATATCTGATTCAACTCTTGTTCCCCTTCTTAGTGAAGACTAGAGGTACAAATAGGAGTCTAAGAAAAAGATGCAGCTATGGTCTGGCTCTGAAAAAAAAAATGGCCTTTTATAAAGTGATAGGGTTAGGGGAGGAGATGGGAAAATATAAAAGTCCTTTTTACAAGGCTAGCAGAGGTTGCAGTCTGAGTTGAGACTGTATCTCTGACTAATGATACAGTAGTACAATGACCTGACTTGTAGGAAACCCAAAGGCTGCCCCTCTGTGGGGTGCATAGAACATACATTTTAACACTCTGTTGCACCATCCGATTGTTCATTTCTGTAATGTGCTCTTACTCTACCTTGCCCAGGTCCAATCCTCTTCTGCCAGAAGCACTCTCTATCTTTTGCTGAACATGAAGACTTCTGGGAAAGAGGATATAATAGCAAGGCTTCTTATTCTTACTACATTCCAATACATTTATTTTTCTATGCACGACACGTCATCAGGTAAGAAAACAGGTTGCAATCACTTGGTTGCCTTTTTATTTATTTGTTTACTTACATTCCAGCAGCATTAAAGCTTCTGAGGGCTGACAGATTTCCCAAATTTCTCTAATGAAATGCCACTGGTTTCTATGTAAAAAACAGATGGTATATGGTTCTCAAAGTCCTTTTTCCTTCATAAACACAACTTTACAAATACCTGCTGTGGCAGCTAAGCAACTTACTCTATGGTAGTCAGATATCTATCCCTTAGATTATCTATTTCATATAAATGACAGGGGAACAATAGGGTTGCTGGGGAGATGTTATAAAATGGCCACCTTTAAATAAACCCAACAGACATTAAAGCTGGCATTTGTATGAATTTAGAAGGTAGTATATTTATTTAGGGATTTTCGTAATCTGATTTATTTGATTGTTCACAACAGTTTCAACTCAAAAGAGAAAGTGTTGCTTAATAACTTATATTTGACAAAGAATGTTAATGGACGGGATAAGATAAATTTGGTGAGTTAATACATTAATTTTGGCACGGAAGATTTCTTTCCCATAGCCCAGAAATGTTAATATTGCAATTAGAGTTGTAACTTTGGAAAACCATGAGGTATGCCCTTTCTAAAAGGAGATTTATTTTTGCTATACCAGCTTTACACATTATCTTTACTATAAGAAGCTTAAATGCATATCTTCTGTCTTATTTCAAAATTCAGTTCTAGATTTGTTATGGGACATTTTGAAATATTTAACAATGTGAACATTGACATCTTAAGAATTTCAGTTTATGGATAACTAGATTCTTTCTCTTCCATTTCTGCCTAGAGTGTTATCTCAGGATACATTTCTAGAAACTTTTATTTAGAACGTTTCATCTTGTATTTTTTGCATTTACTTTTACCCCACTAAGAAAATATAATAAACATTAGGATTCCTTTTTGCCACCAGCTGTATTCCTGATGATCTAAAAGTAGTATATCTGCAGCCATATATACCTGCTGAGACAGACTATAATTAAGAGCCTTTCTTCCCTGAAGTTTACCAGTTCTGCTCCACTCACTAACAATTCAGGTTCAGGTGTGGAAAAAAAAAAAAAAAAAAAAAAAAGATGTTAGGATGTGATGATTCATTGTTATCAATTTATGTCATAACTACATCAGTGTAAAACTCCCCTTTTTGCTGTAGACTATTTGTTAATTTCACAACAAAGAGATAAATTTGTCTAAGAAGTAAAGGCAATAAAGAGCTGTAGTTAGTCTCACAAGATTAATATATCTGCCACAGCATATTTCAAGTTCAACTGGGTAGGGAAGCAATTAAAAGCATTAATTTGTATATGATCAGATTTCAGAGTGATAAATCAAAAGATAGCAGATTTAGAGCATCTTTCATTTTTGTTCTATGCATGATTTCATTTAGAGGCCTACTACTATAAATAATACTTATGGAAATATTCAGTATTTTCTTTAAGATAGAGATTTATTTTCTAGATTCACATAAACGCACTGCAATATTTGCTTTCAAGTAATACATTTTAGTCCTCTAACAGGCACTAAATTGACATCACCTTCCCTTTTTTTCCTTTTGTGGTTGTCCTTTTTCAAAATATACAAAATAGGTTTATTTTATGTAGTTTATTTTTACATAAACATAAATTCAAATTATTTCTGCTTATTGACGTGAATTAATTTCTGATGGAAGAATGGAAGAATGAACGGGGAGTCAATTTTAAAAATCTATGCAGTTCACTCCATTTCTGTCAGTAAATTTTAGCATTAATATTTCTTTATATTTCAATGTATCATTGATATCTTTTACTTTTTGTTGTACTTGATTTATTTATCTTCATTTCTATTCAATGTCACTTCCTAATCCTTTTATATTCTCTCCAATCTCACCACATTATTTTATCCCCTGTTTAAATTAACTATAACTTTATATTTATTTATTTATTTTTAATTTTTTTTTTTTTTTTTTTTTTTTTTTTTTGGCTCTGTCGCCCAGGCTGGAGTGCAGTGGCACGATCTCGGCTCACTGCAAGTTCTGCCTCCCAGGTTCACGCCATTCTCCTGCCTCAACCTCCTGAGTAGCTGAGCCTAAAGGCACCCACCACCACATCCAGCTAATTTTTTGTATTTTTAGTAGAGATGGTGTTTCACCGTGTTAGCCAGGATGGTCTTGATCTCCTGAACTCATGATCCTTCCACCTCGGCCTCCCAAAGTGCCGGGATTACAGGCATGAGCCACCACACCCGGCCTACATTTATATTTATAATTTCATTGCATTAACTGAAATTTCAGTATTATTTATTACATATTTATTGCACTTAACAAAATACAGTTATCTAATGGTTCCTAAAATGTTACATTAATAAAATGAATTAAATTTCAGTCTAATGGCCATTACCTCCTTTCAAAATAATACTAACTTCACAGCTTGAGCCCTTTATTTGTTCACACCCATTTGAAGCAGAATTCAAGAAGGAGGAAGTGGGCTCAGGGCCTAGGCTGAAATGGATTTATTTTAGCCTTGATCTATGATCTTTGTAACCTTTTACTGAAGAGTTAATTATAAAAATTAAGCTAAAAGCACTCTAAACTCAAGTAAGAAATTAATGCATTTTATAAAATATTTGCTATCCACAACTTGTTTTTTTTTTTCTTTTTTCTTTTTTTTTTCAGACAGAGTATCACTCTGCCGCCCAGGCTTAAGTGCAGTGTCACCATCTTGGCTCACTGCAACCTCCACCTCCTGGATTCAAGCCATTCTCCTGCCTCAGCCTCCCCAGTAGCTGGGATCACAGGCATGCACCACCATACCCAGCTAATTTTTGTATTTTTAATAGAGACGAGGTTTCACCATGTTGGACAGGTTTGTCTTAAACTCCTGACCTCGGGTGATCCACCCCCTTCAGTCTCCCAAAATGCTGGGATTACAGGTATGAGCCACTGAGCCCAGTCACAGTTTTTTTTTTCTTAAAAAAAAAAAAAAAAAAACAAGAGGCAGGCAAACTGACTAGGAACTATATAATGGGGCACTTCTGGAAATTTCAATTTATGTAATTTGTTACAGATTTTGAATCTATATGAAAATTGGCCATTACATGTCAAATTATGTAAGGGTACACAATTTGAAAATGGTGTGTTTTCTTCAAGAAGTAGGTCTTGTGAAAGATTGTCATTTATTTATTTTGTAAATGTACTCTGTATTACTCAGGATTATCCAGAGAAGCATTGCTTTTAAGGAACTGGCCCACAAAATTGAGGGGGCTGGCAAATCCAAAATCTTTATGGCAAGTTGGCAGGCTGGAAATTCAGGTAAGAGTGGATGTCACGTCCTGATCCACAATCCACAGTGCAGGGGCAGGCCAGCTGTAAATTCAAGTATGGCTTTCGTGGTTCAGTCTTGAGACCAAAGTCGTTCTTCAGGAAATCTGTCTTTGCTCTTCAGAACTTCAGTTGATTGGATGAGGCCCACCCACATTATGAAGGGTAATTTGCTTTATGCAAAGTCAGTTGAGTTCAATATTAACTGCATTTAAACATATCTTCATAGTAACATATAGACTACTGTTTGACCAACTGGGTACCATGGGTTGCCAAATTCACACATAAAATAAACAACCACAAGTCCTTGTCGTTATCTTTGGTGATTCCTCCATGCATCTGTTGAGCAGTTTAGTTTTGAAACCGTCATGTCATATATTTCTTAAAATTATCATTACAACTCTGGATCTTGTTTTAAATGTGTCTACACTCTCATAGTATCAATTTCAGAAGAAAAGCAAGGTCCTCCCATCAAAGTCTCTAAGATCCCATTCGGGTAATCCTGCATTGCTTTCCTGTTTGACATTCTTATATCCCTAGCAGGGCTTTTTGATAGGCCTTTTCCAAATTCATCTAGAGTCTAAAGTCTCATCCACAGATTGGACCCCTTTATCATGTTGTTAGACAGTTTGATTTTATAGTCTCTTACCCTGACCCACTAAATACACACATTTATTAACACTCAAGCCCTTAATTGAACATTTCATCAGAGACTGTCTAGATGTAAGAATTTCTGCTTCAATAACTAGGAATGTTATGTTACAGTTCTCTTGCCATGGAAGCCAGCAGAATTCATCTATGTGGAAAAAACTGATGAATTATTTAAGCTGAAAAATTTGACATTTAAATTATATATTTTTAAATGCAAATCAAAACCACAATGAGATACCATCTCACGCCAGTTAGAATGACGATTATTTAAAAAGTCAGGAAACAACATGCTGGCAAGGCTGTGGAGAAATAGGAACACATTTACACTGTTGGTGAGAGTGTAAATTAGTTCAACCATTTTGGAAGGACAGTGTGGCGATTCCTGAAGGATCCAGAATCAGAAATACCATTTGACCCAGCAATCCCATTACTGGGTATATACCCAAAGGCTTATAAATCATTCTACTATAAAGACACATGCACACATATGTTTATTGCAGCACTATTTACAATAGCAGAGACTTGGAACCAACCCAAATGCCCATCAATGATAGACTGGATAAAGAAAATGTGGCAGATATACACCATGGAATACTATGGAGCCATAAAAAAGAATGAGTTCATGTCCTTTGCAGGTACATGGATGAAGCTGGAAGCCATTCTCAGCAAACTAACACAGGAACAGAAAACTAAACACCGTGTGTTCTCACTCATAAGTGGGAGTTGAACAATGAGAACACATGGACACAGGGAAGGGAACAACACATACCGGGGCCTGTCAGGGGGTGGGGGATAAGGGGAGGGAGAGCATTAGGACAAATACCTAATGCATGTGGGGCTTAACACCTAGATGACAGGTTGATAAGTGCAGCAAACCACCATGACGTATGTATACCTATGTAACAAACCTACATGTTCTGCTCATGTATCCCAAAATTTAAAGTAAAATAAAAAACAAAAAACAAAAAAAAGTTTTATATTAATCACAATTTCAAGTAAATATAAACTACATTTTAATCAGTAATATAATTTAAGAGGTGTAATTGTAGGTTAATCACACACCTAATTTGGGGCCCAAGGGAATAAATTCAAATATAGAATATTATGTGATATATATTGGTTGTTATTGACTATACTTCACAAGATATAATGAAAAAGACATGTTCTCAAAAAATAACAAACTGGTTTGGGAAAAAGAAGAGAATGGTAATAGAAAAGTTCCAGAAATTCATGTTCTTGCTATATTTAAAAAGCTGACAGCTTTTAAAGTTGAAAAAAAAATCTTAAAGTGCAAATTTTAATTTCAATTTAGTCTGCAACAATGATCAGATTAAGAGCATGTCTTTCACAGCTATTGTTAACACCTCTCAATTAACCAGAGGGCCACATAGCAAATAACAGATAAAGAGTGAATATCTACCAACAAGCCATTTCAGTCCCCAAATACACTTTGAAAAGGGCAAAGATGCAAAAAAGTAGCTGACCGGGGAAATGTGTCAAGACAAAGTATGGTTGTGATTATTGTCATGAAGAGTTGACAGCAATCAAATTAAATAAAAGAATCCTACTAAAGTTTTGAGATAATAATAAGTCTCAAAAAAAAAAGAAGCCTGAACTGAAAAAGCCTGGGCAGTCACATGATTCTTGTACTCCTAGCTTTCTCTGGATTCGAAGGGAAATGACAAAATCCACATTGCACAGTAGAACACCAATTCACCAGGATTATATGGATTTCTAAACATGCTCAAATATACCTGTGTGGCTAACTTCTATAAATTTACTCCTGTATTTTTTCTCTTTGACTCTTTCTCTCTAGCAACACAACCACTACTTTTTTGAAGCCTAACTCATATGTTTCCTTTCCTATGAATTTGTCTGTGATCTCTCAAACAGACCTAATTCCTCTCTCCACATTACTATTGCTGGAGTGCAGTGGTGCCATCATAGCTCACTACAACCTTGACCTCAGCAGGTTCAAGCGATTCTCCCACCTCAGCCTCCCAAGTAGCTGAGACTACAAATGTGTGCCACCACACCAGGCTAACTTTTGCATTTTTTGGTAGAGACAGAGTTTTGCCATGTTGACCAGGATGGTTTCCAACTTGTGTGCTCAAGCAATCTGCCCACTTCAGCCTCCCAAAGTGCTGAAATTACAGGCATGAGCTACCTCTCTTGGCACAGAACTCTTCTTAAACCTCTGTCAGAATGCTTAGCACGTTGCCTCATCATTTTTCTTTTAATAATTTTCTGCCTGATTATGATGTGAACACTTTTGCATCCTCAGTACCTGGTAACCAATAAGTGTCTTTCCAATAAATAAATGGAAGAAATAACTATGCACCCAAAATCACAAATTAGTATTTTTTTTTTATTTCTTTAAACTCAGAACTACTCTTTCTATACAATTAATGTTATACAGATTTTGGAAGCATAATGAAATGAACTAATTAAACCAATTATTTGTATTGAATGTAATCTGTATACGTTAACTATTAATTCTATTTCAGAAAATGAATGTTTTTCTTAGAAAAATCATAAAATAAGAAAACAACTGTCTAGTATAAAAGTATGAGTGTTGGTAAAAGGCATGCTGATTTAGTCATGAAGAAGTATTTGATAAGCCAAAGTAAATGACAATGATTATTGATAAGTTAAATATAACAATTCTTTCTTAACTTTACCAAAACTTAAAATAATACAACATCTACGATAGAAAGTGTGCTAAAATTAATTAGCGAGTAGTGACATAGTCATGCACACATTTTTTTAAAGGGCAATGATTGAGCTATCTCGCCCTATTACATTTTGTATGAAAAGTTCTTTCAGAATAAAGGCATGATTATATCAGGGATATAACCCAGTTAAACTTACAGAGTGGATCAGATAGTGAGTATTCTAAATTTATTTCCACCTACCAAAGCCTTTAATCTCTGAGTAAGGAGCCACTTTTGAGGAAATAGAAAACAAGAGTTGAATGGATTCTTTCACCTTGTTTTCTGAGGGCAGAGAATGTCTCTAAAATATGTTGCTCAATAAATATACCTAAAATTGTGGGCACCTTGTCTCATGCTGGAATTACAGGCCAACTACAGGCATTATGAGCCAATGCCTGTAATTTCAGCATGAGAACAATGCACCCCACAATTTTAGGTATATTTATTGGGAGGCCAAGATGAGAGGATTCCTTGAGGTCAGGAGTTCCAGACTAGCCTGGGCAACACAGCAAGACTTCCATCTCTACAAAAACAAAAAATCAAAAAAATTTAGCTGGGTGTGATGGTGTAATATTGTAGTCCCAGCTGGGATTGCTCGTATCTAGGAGTTTGAGGTTATACTGAGCTGTGATTGCACCATTGCATTCCAGCCTGGGCAACAGACTGAGACTCTGTCTTAAATTAATAATGTAATATAATATAATATTAATATAATACAATACAATACAATATAATATATAAAATCTACCTAACATGCCACTAACTTTTTCATTAAAAAGGTGCTTCTACAATCCATAATTCCAATCAACAGCCACTAACTTTACAAACAAGATTATTCTGACAGTTCTAACATTCAATAAGCAAAATAAAGACTTCTTAGCATCCACATGTGGAGATCTGTGTTTCAGATTAGAATGCAATTTAACCACCTATGGGGTGTAGATTCTAGAGTATGGTAATTAATGAAATCTTAGTATAAATTAAACTAGAAAATACACATATCAAATTGCCGATGCTCACCTCATAAAATTAGTGTCCTTCATGCATGTTGTTAATGGATGGGAGCTTGTCACATTGTATAGAAATAAAGAAAGTCTCCTTAACAGTAAAGCCTCATCAAATAACAGATTGTCTTCATACTAATGACACAATGGCAGTTAGGTATTTCATTCCGAGAGAAAGCTATCATACCAATATTGTCTATGTGAAATTGAAAAATTATATACTGAGTTTGCGACTTCTTTTTGAGGAATGTAACCTTCAGCATTATTCTGATATAAAAGCTTCCACACTATTTTGTAAAGAAAATATTAATGTAGTCATGTGTAATCTATTAGTATAATCTATTTAGTATAATACAGAAAGAGAGTGGTGTTCTTATTTACATACTGAAATGTGTATGTTATGTAGGATACATATATTAATAATTAAAAATTTCCTAGTAAATATATGTTATAAGGTATAATTAATAATGTATTATGTTAAAACAATAGTCTGTCATCTTCAAAAAAAATGTCCTTTAGGATTTTAAAAATTTCTTGGCAAACCTACATTATTTTATTAATTACTTTCCAAGATTTTATTAGAAGAGACTTAAAAATTAATTTACTCTATTGCAAAATCAGGGCTATAATCAGGTTTAAAATATTGACAGCAGTTGTAATAGGTGGAATTCTAAGATGGGTTGCCAAGATTCCTGGGTCATGATATATACACATCTTCTCTTAATTTTTTAAAAGCTAATCTTGGTATAGTTTGGAAGGAACTGTGCAAATGTAATTAAAGTATCAGATCTGATTTTAAAATATAAAATTATTTGAGTGATCCTAAGCTAACAACTCTGAATCTTTAAATTGACTGTAGAGGTCATAGTCAGAAGTCAGAATTTCAAAGTGTGAAAAAAATTCAATGAGAAAAAAATTCTCTTTCTAGCTTTTAAAATGGAAGGGGTGGCATAAAAAGGAATGCTGGAGTTATTTAGGGTTGACAGCAGCCCCTATCTGATAGCTAGCAAAGAAATGAGGACCTCAGTGCTACAACTGTAAGTAACTGAGTATGACCAACCAACTGAAGGAGCTTGGAATCTGATTCTTCACCAGAGCCTCCAGGTAGAAATGTAATCCAGCTAACAGCCTTGATTTCAGCCTTATGAGAAACAGAGCAGGGAACCAGGCCATGCTATGCTAGAATGCTTATATGTGGAAATTGTAACCTAATAGTGTTGTATTAATCTGTCAAATTTGTCATAATAATGCTGCACAGCAATAGAAAATAAAAACAGATTTTGCCACTTGGAAGTGGAGTGCTTTTGAAAGAAATAGCTAAAATATAGGAGAGGTTTTTGAATAGGGCAGTGGTAGAGGGTAAACAATTTTTGATAAAAATGCAGAATATGTTTATCAAAATCTTCATTGTCTTGAACAAACTGTATGAAATCCAGGAAAGATGTGCAAATTTCTTGAGAAAATTGTATCAGCAGAAACACTGCTTAGCTTTGAATAAACAGTTACAATACAAAATAGAAGGGGGTTGTTGGAACTCCAAATATTACTGGCATCAGGCAGTCTGATAAAAACTACTCTGCAAATGCACAGACTACATTTTTAGGAAAAAGGATGGGTGACTAAAAACGAGGAACCAGAGCCTAGAGAATTTAAAATAGGAATTAAGATTGACATAATGAATTAACTACAGCATACTAAATATATTAATATAGATATGAAGTTTGGCTCCATTCTATCCTCTTTGGGTGTGACCCTCATTATAACCGTTATGAGACATGCTATCCTTACCTGCAAATTAAGAAAATTTGTATGCTTGTATGCTTGTAAGAATTAAATAAAATAGAATACACACACACACACACACCTGCACACACACACGCATATATATGAATAGGTCCTAGTCAGAGATGGAATCATATTGGACATTTAATAACCCCTTGTTGATATCATTGCCTTATAGTTATTTCACAGAGACATCATGGAGACTTAATAATTCCCAAATTAAGAAATAAAAACTTAAAAAAGCAATTCGATAGGATATGCCATAGAGCAATTATTAACATATCTAATGTATTATTTTTATCAATATTCCAGAAATCTCTAATATTATATTTAGCTTATGTAATAATTCACATTGTATATTTTAAAAATATACTAGAGCAGCTACATTACTGGCAAAATTCTTAGGGTCATATTTAATGTATAAGAAATATATTTTTTAATTTGAAAAAATAAAAAGTTTAATCGCATATTTTCATGAAAAGTTCAGATTCAATATAATTTTTTCTCTTTTAACTTGTTTTTAATTCAATAGAATGCTTATTCTTACAATTTCTCTAAGCCGTATGTATTGATGCAGAAATGCGAACAATGAAAATACAAAAAATAGATAAATAAAAGGAAACAATTGTTTACTCCATTTGAGACATTCCTTGAACTATATACTTTAGTACTAAAATGTACTCTTATTTTATCCTGTTTTATAAGCAGCTTATCAAATATCTAACTTATACCATTAGTTATCCTTTTCGCTATATTCATAAATAAAAGAAAAGCATGTTATATATCTTCCAAAAAACTATTACTGCCCACAAATCTTTATTTGATTCTGAGTCTAAAATTATTCTATTTATATCATAATTTACAGTTTGAAGTTATAAATTATATATTTTCAACCTATATTATATAGATAAAATCTTCAAATTATTATCTTAGTCATTCTTTCAAATGCAAGTTCCCTTATTATGCTAAATTATTTTGTCCAGTTGGAAAAATAATTAAAAAAATATATACATATAAAAAGAATAAGCAATCAGGAAATCGATATATATATATATATATATAATTATGTGATGATTAAGACACAGATAAGATAGAAGTTTGCTGACATTATTGATATCCAATATATAGAAGATTAAAATTATTAACCCATCTACTCATTCAACTTATATTTGCCTAAAACTAAAATATATCATGTGTTAGACATGCATGCACATAGTAATAAACTTGAAACTCCTGAAAGGAAAAGGATATTCTTTCTATCTTTGTTATTATAACACTACCCTTAAAACTTGTCTTTTAAAATTGCCATATATGAAGGGATTGTGAGATCATATATAAATAGGTAAATTAAATAAATTGAGTTTAGTGGGATAGACATGGAAATATATAATTACAAATATACTACAAGAGAGATCCACTGCTATGTATATGTATACTCTAGAATTATACTTGAGAGGTAAGAGGGTTTATTTCAGAGAAATACTCACAATAAAGACAATAGGGGAAGAATTTAAAGATGAATCAAGGTTTAAAAAGGGTATATGGTTCTTTCCACAAAATTAACAGCCTTTGCAAATTTAGGGAGTTCTAAAACACTGAGATACAATAACAAGTGGATCGGTCAGGATGAGAAGTGAGATTTGAGTGCGAGAGACATGAAAGATGAAACAGAAAAATCACTGATGGCCACTTAAATGTAGAACTTAAGTTTTAGGTTTCTGAGAATGAATGTGTTGATGAAAAATTTAAAATAGAATTGTAATGTAATTTGCTTTTTTAAAAAACAACATTTATTGGTAGAGTGTCTATAGCAAAGCTGTAGTCATAGGAAAAGTAAGAAACATGTTACAAACATTAGGCTGCTAGGGATCTGAAGTAGTAAAATGAGGAGAAGGCTGTAGATTCATAACAAAGAAAATTTTTAAAAGATCAGAAAAAGATAAATAGATTGGAAATCGATTACTATTTCAAATGCACTTAAAGTGGCACAACAATATGAATGTACTTAATAAAGTTGAACTTTGCATGTAAAACTGGTAAAAATGATAAATTTTATGTTGTGTCTATTGTACTGCAATTAAAAAAACATACTTGCATGAGGTAACTTCTAAATAAGTTTTTTTATTAAAAAAGTGTGAGTCAGTAAAATGAAAATGATTTAAAAACACATATTAAGTTAAACCTACTAAAGTGTCTGTATTTGTTTTTTTGTTTTATTACCAAAGTATAAAAAAATAATAACCTTCAGGGCATGCTTGGGCATACTTACAAGGTTTTGCAATAGGTTTACGTAATTTATAATTTTATTTTAAGCAAGTAAGATTAAGAAAAAACATATTGTATAACTGAATCATTTGCATTTTAACTGATAGGAGACACTCAGTGTGATGTAGGAAAAGGAAATTAACTAGGAGTGTTCAGGATTTAAATGCTAACTAGCATGGGCACACCTGGATCAAAAAGTTTAAATTCTCCAAGAAGCTGTAAAAATACCAAGAAGCATATGAGGCCAGAGTTTTTCATCCTGGACTGGAGAACATAATGGTTTTGGAAAAACTGGGAGGATCAGTAATCACCATAAAGTATGTATCTTACAAGTACTTCTTTTATTTTGAAATAAATTGACAGACTTTTAATCTTTCTCAATATGTTCTGGGAGATGATGCTTTGTTTATCTGAACTTATTTTTTGAATAAGTCAACGGTGTCCTAAAATTTCTGAGAGAAAGGCTGCTGTAGCTGAAAACAGCACTATAGAGAGCAGCCAGCCAGGTTGTGTCATCATGAGTTACAGTCACGCATCTATACTACTGCTGTTTCCCTACAATCACTGCAATGAATTACAGTAATACATTCAATCCTGATAAACGATCTACTCAGCTTCTGCTTAAATTAAACTGACTGCAATCCAGATGAGTGCAGCCACATATTAACGCTGGGTCCACCATTTCTTGTCTCTATCTGGGTGAATTATGGAATGGTAGTGCTAGCTTTATGCATTGATTAACATTGCTGCTACAGCTTTTTCGCAGATCAATGTTCAAGTGGAATGAAAAGTAGGCTCAAACATTCTGCTGCTCACATTTAATTCTGTCATCATAAAAATAAATGTGTAGTGCTTAAAATCAAATCTTATAACACTAGACATTGCCATGCCACAAAATATTCATCTCTAATTTCTTTTACAAGTAGTATATGAAGATAATATTCACAAATACCAGTACAGATACCTAAGGAGTAATGACTATCTTTTTTTTAATAATGTTTTACCTGTTTCTTGAGGGTCCAAGGAATACTCTCAAGTTGAATGATTTTATATGTTCGTAATATGCCTTTTGAAGACTCAGTCCATTGTATTTAATTTAATATTTTGTTTGAATGCACGAAACACACACACACATATACACACACACACATACATTTCTCAGTTGAACAGTGTTAGCTCTTGATTTAATAATGTTGTATTTTTCATAAAATGAGACACATTTACTGTATCATATTTTCATTTTGTCTTTGGCTTGCAGGAAGCTTAGAATTGAATGAAGTGCTTAAACATTTAACAATAGAAGCATAGACTAATTGTAAAAATTATTCTCCACTGCTCTCTATTTTGATAATGCAGCTTTAAATATCCACCTCAAAGTAACTTCAAATTCTCTACAGAATATGTGGATATAACAACATTAAAATTACGTGTGATATTAAGACCATGGGCATGATTTCTACACAGAAAAAAAGATATTTATAATTAAAGCGATATTAATATAATAGGAAAATAATAGCATATCTTTATGTGGAAAATTGTTATCCTATAACATATATTCTTCAACATATTGCATTTATCCCCAATTATTTTTCTGGGAGCTTTCAAAATGTTTGTAGACTAGTGTTAAGTACTAAGAAAAACAAAGTATGAAGTTTAAAATTACAGGGTTCTGCTATAAATAGGGTTCAGAACATTTTTCAAAGCTACTTTCTACTTCACTTCTGTTAAGGTAAATGAAGCAATGCCCAGTAGTCACTGTGGGCCAATTACTTATTTTGTATCTATCAGATAAACATCCTGCTTTATACCTAGTATGTAACACTAGCAAGGAGTAGTGTGAGTTCATCCCTGGTGGAGAAAGGGGTTTAAAGTTTCCATCCCCCTGTACAAATGTTTTTGTCATTTTTATAACAAGGAGGTAATGTTTGCAGGACATATGAAAACTTTAAATGTTTTCCTTTCACCTGACTTAAAGAAACAGAAAATTTGGGGCGGGGGTGGCTATCATCGCTATTCTTCAAGTGCTCAAATGCATGGAGGTGCTTTTATTAAATCATGAAAAGTAAGAATAATGTTATAATGATGAAAATGTACATTACATTTTACTAGAGCAACAATTAAAATTTATACTTATAGGAACTTTATGAAATTTCAACTTGCCTCTCCTCTCTGAGTTACTGGCTATCTTATTTTTCTATTTTTAATTTGTGTTTTTTGCCACTAATGATGTTGGGATGAAGCGTCTCATTTATCTGTAGAAAACCTAGGCTGGAATTTAGGTTTTTAAACTATTTTCTATAGAAACCTTGAAGCAGTTGAAGTTTCAGTATTCTTACTCTATCTCTTCATAGAAACATATTTATTAAAGAACAATATTTTAAACGTTTTCCTGTTTTAGCTTTTGTTATACTTTAATTTTGTCTATGTGATTTGGCAAACAAAGTAACTTTTATACAATTTGAAAATGATATCCAATTTGTGGAGATTTGGAGAAAATACAACCTAAAGCAATTTAATAAAGATCATATATGACTTAGCCAGTTTCACTGTGTATATTTATTACTCAGAATAATATCTTGATTCTGAAACGGCACCAAGACAAAAATAACTCAATTGTATGAAAGTTCTTCATTTGCCACCAGAAAGTACTTTTTCTTTCCTGTAATATTTTTCTATCTTATGAATTTGTGTATATCTTTATCTACTTGCAAATGATTTGATGGTCATTTATTTTTTTCTGTGTTTGGTATCTCTTCTAAAATAGAATACATTTTGACTGCATGATAAAGATTTTCCAATATACCATTGCTTAAATATTACAATAATTTTGGAGCTAGGCAGCTGCTGCATTGGTTGCGTAGTCTGACAAGGTATCTTGTAATTTTCCTCATGCTTCCCACCTCATTTTCATAAAATGGCTGAGCCAGTGCAGCCATCTGTCAGTATTTCACATGGAAAAAGGAAAAGAGACATGCATGCATTCTTCAGTGAAAATTTTCCTCCTTAATTGTGAAGAGAAGCTCTCCATGAATAAACTGTTCCTCTAGGTATCCCTGAAGATCAGAGAATGGTATTTTTATCAGAAAATGGCATTTAGACACGAGGTTTGAGCACAGGATGTGATTGCTCTTATTGGTGTGTCACTAGGCCTATGTGTGTGTGTGTGTGTGTTGCCATATGTGTATACACACATGCACATACATATAGCCTATATATCTAAACATATATCTAAACATGAGTTTATAGTAATGTCTCCAACTTTAATCTAGTGCCATATGGTTCATTTTCAATTAATTTTTATTGCTCTACTTTTTTCTCTTCAACACTCTTCATTGCTGTAAGTTTTTATTGGATAGAGTTATAGTTCCTAATACACAATTGAAACATGGCTTTTCTTCCATAGTACTTTTATTTTCACTCTATTTATTTTCCCAAAGATCTATCAATCTTTTCCTCTCAACAATTTATGCCTATTAAATTATCTAGTGTACAGTTTTAAATGTAAGAACATCCTGAAGCATTAATTATTTTTAGAAGTTTCAATCATATGTTGCCGTAAGTATTATAAACCCACAATAAGGGTATATTATAATGCCACTCCTGGGATCATGTAATATTACAGGTAAAATCTTGAATACTTTTTAGAGTTTGGATTAATAATACCTGAAACAGGGAAAGAGCCATAAGACATGAGATTCCATGCATAAGAGCATACTACTTCCTAGTAGTGTCTGGGATACTGATTTTTCAAAATGTCTATATCTGCTAATATGCCAAACAATGTAAGATATGATATTTAATCTCAGATCTATTTTTAAAAGGTTAGACAGGAAAATAAATGTATAGATTCAACAAGTTCACATGGTATTTATGACAAGTAAATGTACATTAGTGTGCTTGTTGTTTACACCTTGAAACAGTAGATAGCTAAATGTTTCTTCATTTGAAGACATTTACACAAGTTTTTTTTTAGAGTGGTCCATCAGCACTAACATCAGAATGAATAAGTTTTGAAAAGTAGGTTACATTCCTTTATATGTAAAATGCAGTCCTAGTTGTTAATTCATGTGACAGCTCTGGAGATATAGTCAAAGTTTAATAGAGACCTTGGGGCAACTAATCAGTATACAGGAACATACCTGCCTGGGGATGCAGTTAGATCTGGACAGAGAGAGAAGAGCAGAATTAACCCTTTTGAAAAAATAAAATGTACTTGAATGTGTCAGTTAGTGGTAATTCATCTTACGATTATTATTTCCATGTAATGTTAGTTATATATTTTATGTTTTAGTGCAAAACCTTTTACAACGTGAAGAATTTTTAAAACAAAAATGATTACTTTCTAGTTAGTACCTTATTATGCTACAAACCAGAGTTTAAAACTGGATTTAATACAATTATTACAAGTATTGAGTTGCTTACATTTCATTTAAGATACACTGTTTAAAATCACAGAGATCTTTTTTATACTGTAGATTTCAAGTAAAATAGAAATGCACAGAATGACTAGTGATTTAATTCATTATCACCACACTTAAAACACTTAGTGACATATATTAAAAATTACTCTTGTAGGCCGGGTGTGGTGGCTTATGCCTGTAATCCCAGCACTTTGGGAGGCCCAGGTGGGTGGATCACTTGAGGTCAGGAGTTCAAGACCAGCCTGGCCAACATGGTGAAACCCTGTCTCTACTAAAAATACAAAACTTAGCCGGGCTTGGTGGTGGGTGCCTGTAATCCAAGCTACTAAGGAGGCTGAGTCAGGAGAATCGCTTAAACCCAGGAGGCAGAAGTTGCAGTGAGCCCAGACTGCACCACTGCACTACAGTCTGGGCAACAAGAGGAAACTCCGTCTCAGAAAAAAGAAAAAAAACCAAATTTCTCTTGTCACTTAAAAAAATGTTCATATAATAATGACATTATAAGTGAATTATAAATAAGGAAATCTTGTCATACATTATGGTGTCATAAATTTTACTTATTACAATATATTAAAAATGATTTTAATTAAGTAAGGATATAATCTTATTGTATGAATGCCAATATTTTTTATGCATATTGCTTCTTCCAAATGAATTTAGGTTGCATAATGTAAGTGTGAATCTACTAAAGATTATTAGTGAGACTGGAAAATTAACTCTTGTTCAGAATCAGAAAACAGAGGGAAAGAAATAGAAAAAGGGACCAAATAGTAGGCTAAAAATATAGAGGTTTAAGAGGCTAATTTAAGAATTATTTTTAATTTTCCAGTAGACCATGTATGTGTTTGCCTCTATTTATTATTTTTTTACAGTGCAGTACAGTTAAGTTACAAGTTACAAACTTAATTTGTTGCAAGTTAAAATTCTTCCCAGGAAAAGATTACCCAAAAATCAGTTACTCTGTTTTTCTTTTTTAATTGCCTTTTAGGAGATTAACAAGGTTTGTATCTAACCTAGAAATCTTATTCAAATATTCCTGTATATTAAAAAAGTGTATACAAATATACCTGAATACTTTTCTGATAAACAGTATAACTTTCTTCAATGTTCTTGGAACCAACTTACCATATCAAGATTCCATTCTTAATTTACAAGTTAAATAAAATCTTTTAGAAGTGTACATTAGATTTTTTTATTTTGAAAGCAAGAAAACACTTTATGTATGGAAATGCAAGGATCATAAAAATCTGCATTACTCTATAAGTGATGAGAATGTCGGCAAAAATTATCGGAATCAACTTTTTTACATTTCTGACAATTAGCAAAGTCTTGCAAGAATCCAGGGGTGTTTAACCAAGAAAAAAGAGTCTTAACCTCTGAAACAGCAGTGATTTTTTGACATTTACACTTATCAGATTACCAGTCATTCTTCTCAAATCCAAAATAGTCTTGAAAACCAACAACTTTACCGTAATAGTGGCTGAGAAATAAGCAGCTTTGAAACCACTGAAATGGGAAGAATGAGTTTGAATCTCTCCCAAAGCTTTCTGGCCATAAAAGTGTCACCAATTTACTGTCTGGAAGCTCTAAAACCTTCATTATTAGGGTTTGTCTTTATTTGAACTCACTCAGTTTCTAGAGGGCATACAATCATGCAAAGTAAGTTAGTTGACAAATTCTGTATTTGTGATAACTTTATAGACCTTAACAATGACAATGATAATTTACTGTGTAATATATGTGTATTAGTCTGTTCTCACGCTGCTATAAACAAATACTTGAGATGGGGTAATTTATAAACAAAAGAGGTTTAATTGGCTCACGGTTCTGCAGGCAGTACAGGAAGCATCAAGGCTTCTGCTTGGCTTCTGGGGAAGCCTCGAGAAACTTACAATCATGGCGTAAGATGGAAAGGGAAGCAGGAATTTTTACATGGCTGTAGCAGGAGTAAGAGGGTGGAGAAAATGCTACGCGCTTTTAAATGACCAGATCTCATGAGAACTCACTCACTAACATGAGAACGGCACCAACGGGGAAATCCACCCCCATGATCCAATCACCTTCCACCAGGCCCCACTTCCAACACTGGGGATTACAATTGACGTGAGATTTGGGTGGGAACACAGATCTATACTGTATCAAGATGGTATGTTAGCATTTAATATACATTAATCAGATGTTGCAATAGAATCATATAATGATCTATTTAAACACGGTTTTCAAGCAAGAACCCTTTGACGATAAAACATTTAAAATATAGCCTATTATTGGAACAATCACCAAATCAATAGTGAAAGGAGGAGTGCTTATTTGACAAATGGGATCTAATTGAACTAAAGAGCTTCTGCACAGCAAAAGAAACTACCATCAGAGTGAACAGGCAACCTACAGAATGGGAGAAAATTTTTGCGATCTACTCATCTGACAAAGGGCTAATATCCAGAATCTAGAAAGAACTCAAACAAATTTACAAGAAAAAAACAAACAACCCCATCAAAAAGTGGGCAAAGGATATGAACAGACACTTCTCAAAAGAAGACATTTATGCAGCCAAAAGACACACGAAAAAATGCGCATCATCACTGGCCATCAGAGAAATGCGAATCAAAACCACAGTGAGATACCATCTCACACCAGTTAGAATGGTGATCATTAAAAAGTCAGGAAAAGAACAGGTGCTGGAGAGGATGTGGAGAAATAGGAACACTTTTACACTGTTGGAGGGACTGTAAACTAGTTCAACCATTGTGGAAGACAGTGTGGCGATTCCTCAGGGATCTAGAACTAGAAATACCATTTGATCCAGCCATCCCATTTTTGGGTATATAGCCAAAGGAATATAAATCATGCTGTTATAAAGACACATGCACACATATGTTTATTGCAGCACTAATCACAATAGCAAAGACTTGGAACCAACCCAAATGTCCAACAATGATAGACTGAATTAAGAAAATGTGGCACATATACACCATGGAATACTATGCATCCATAAAAAATGATGAGTTCATGTCCTTTGTAGGGACATGGATGAAGCTGGAAACCATCATTCTCAGCAAACTATCGCAAGAACAAAAAACCAAACACCGCATGTTCTTACTCATAGTTGGGAATTGAACAATGAGAACACTGGGACACAGGGTGGGGAACATCACACACCAGGGCCTGTTGTGGGGTGGGGAGAGGGGGGAGGGATGGCATTAGGAGATATACCTAATGTAAATGACGAGTTAATGGGTGCAGCAAACCAACATGGCACATGTATACATATGTAATAAACCTGCACGTTGTGCACATGTACCCTAGAACTTAAAGTATTATATATATATATATAAAGAAAGAAAATCAAAGAAAAAAAAGAAAATGACAGTTTATGCAAAGTTCTAAGGTGGGAAAGAGCAGAGTGTTTGATTGTTTTATGGAAGGTTTGGGTGCCTGGCCAGCAGTAAATCAAGAATGAAGTATCACCCAGCAATCCCACTACTGGGTATCTACCCAAAGGAAAATAAATTGTTATATCAAAAGACACTGCACTGGTATGTTTATTGCAGCACTATTCAAGATAGCAAAGTCATGGAATCAACCTAAGTGCTCATCAACAGATGACTGGATAAAGAAAATATGGTATATATACACCATGGAACACTATGCAGCCATAAAAATGAATTAAATCATGTCCTTTGCCAAACCAAGGATGGAGCCGGAGGCGATTATCTTAAGTGTAATAACTTAGAACCAGGAAATCAAATACTTTATGTTCTCACTTATAAGTGGGAGCTAAATAATGGGCAGACATGGACATACAGAGTGCAGTGATCAACACTGGGAACTTTAAAAGAGGAGAGGATGCGAGAGGTGAGGGTTGAAGAGTTACCTATTCAATACAGTGTTCACTATTCAGATGATAGGTATACTAAAAGCTCAGACCTCACCACTGTGCAATATAGCCATGTAACAAACCTGCACATATACCTCATTAATCTATAGAAATAAAAATTAAAAAGAGGGAACATTACAAAAGAATAAAGTATCATATGTTAGGAATTACAAGTAGAGTAATTGGGCAATCAATGTATCAAGTTCTTCAGTAAGTTAGGACATCTATGTTTGCACTAGCATTCTTTTTTGATGTCATAGTTATATCATCATCTGGATAAATTTGACCAACAATTTGTGTAGTCCCTTTAATGGAACTGCTTCAAACATCGGTATCTTCTTGTCGATTAGGTGTTTAACCCTGACAACATTCTATACTGACCAGTCAGTGCCCAGGTGTTCCTGAACTCTTTCCTGCATTTCAGTATCATCATAACCTGCCTCCTCAATACTTATTTAATATTTTTCATGAGATAACCAATATAAACTTGCAAAGCGCAACTAAATTGCAAAGTACATCTAAGTTTTCATCTGAGAACAGCATTATTTCATCACATTAAGTAGTTATCAGTCGTTATTCTTCCTAATAAAGTTTCCAAATGTTGTCTTTTTTTGTTTACCTCTGGAAAAGAAACAAACAAATATATACGTACATATATATATATATGACACCTATGTTTGCACTAGCATTCTTTTTTGATATCATAGTTGTATCATCAAATATATATATATATATTTTGTTTGTTTGTTTGTTTTGAGATGAAGTCTTGCTCTGTTGCCCAGGCTGGAGTGCAGTGGCACAATCAGGCTGGAGAGCAGTGGCACAATCTCAGCTCACTGCAACCTCCACCTTCCAGGTTCAAGTGATTCTTCTGCCTCAGCCTCCCGAGTAGCTGAGATTATAGGTGTGCGCCACCACGCCCAGCTGATTTTTGTATTTTTAGTACAGATAGGGTTTCACCATGTTGGCCAGGCTGGTCTTGAACTCCTGACATCTAATGATCTGCCTGCCTCAGCCTCCCAAAGTGCTGGGATTACAGGTGTGAGCCACCACGCCCAGCCAGAATAAAATATTTAAATAATACTTAAGTAACACTTATTTTGAAGGCTCTCATTATTGTAAGCATTAATTGAATATGTAGCCTACGTTTTCACTCTTTGGTTTAGTTTTCCAAACCAAGTTTCCAAAGCGTGTTTGCATCCTCTAAGTGTTTTGCAGCATGGGCGTAATGTGGCTATCATGCGGTGAAAGGGGTAGTATTTCAGTTTCCTTAATATGATCATATGCTTTTCATGGATGTGGCTTACTAAAGACAATAAAAAATCTCACAGAAACTTGTTAAAATTAAATTACTTATAGCTATTGGGAAAGAGACTTATTTATTAACCTTTATAGGTAACATTAAATTAATTAATTTAAAGACTTTCATTTAGAAATGTATGCACAGTATTTTTTTTCAGAAATATAAACATTTCTGACTATGTTTTTCTCAATTATTTTTTATTTGTTTGCTTCTAGGTGAACAGAGCCAAGTATCCTAAACAGGTGCAATTCATTTATTCATAACGCAAATGAATATTGAGCTCCTACTTTCATCAGGGGACTTTGCCAAATGCTTACTATACTCATGTTTCCTAAATCTAGGGTGAAGAAGAATAGGAGTTTAAAATAGTCTTCATCTCTAGCTGTTAAAAATCTACTGAATTTCAATAAGCAATTGATTCGTGACATTCTTCTAGGAAATTCTCTCTCTTGTTATTTAAGCCAAGTGTGACTGTAATTTCCTAAAACATTTTTTAAGACAAAATATATATTAAATTCAGCCTCCTCAACTTTACAAACTATACAGACTAAATTTATGTAGTCTGTACTATAGCCCAACCACTTTAAATACTTTCGATTATATTGAACTCTTCCCAGATAGAGACTGTGGTTTAATCATTTTTATAGCCCAGTTCAGCAGAATACTATTTATTGAGTAGGTAAGTAATAAATATAGCAGGTCTTCAAATAACATTTTATTCACCATCTTTTGTTATAAACCTGATGAGGGAAAAAAAAAAATGGTTCCTGGCGGGGGCCACTGTCAGTGTGAAGTTTGCATGTCCTCCCCATGTCTGTGGGGTTTTTCCTGGGTACTGAAGTTTCCTTCAATATCCCAAAGCTGTGCACATTAGGTTCATTGGCATTTCTACATTGTCCCATTCTGAATGAGTGTGTGTGTGTGTGTGTGTGTGTGTGCGTGCCCTGCAATGAGATGGCATCCTGTCCACTGTTGGTTCCCACCTGTGCCCTGAATTCCCAGGATAGCCTCTGGTCACCCATGATCCTTACTGAAATAATGGAGTTAATAATTGTCTTACTTGTTTTTATTAATCTTTCTTAAGTGCATACATGAATCACATGTATTTTAATTTTTAATATTATAATTATCTTGGTCTTCATTTAGAAAATGGTTGATGTTTTGTGATCAGAAATGTGCCATAGGAACTTACCTTTTGTTTAAATCAATTAGCTCGTGGTAAAACTGATTTCATTACACATTGTTTGCTTAAAGTCACAGTTTCCAAGAACCTATCAAAGACATGCATGAGGACTTGCCGTATTTTGTTAAAAATGAATGTACTTGTCTATCTTTCAGATATTGTATTGAAAATCAGATGAGGCCAGGCACAGTGGCCCACAGCTGTAATCCTAGCACTTTGGGAGGCCTAGGTGGGCGGATCGCTTGAGGTCAGGAGTTCGAGAGCAGCCTGGCCAACATGGTGAAACCCCGTCTCTACTACAAATACAAAAATTAGCTGGGCATGTTGTTGGGTTCCTGTAATCCCAGCTACTCTGGAGGCTGAGGCAGGATAATTGCTTGAACCTGGGAGATGGAGGTTGCAGTGAGCCGAGATCCCACCACTGGACTCCTGCCAGGGTGACTGAGTAAGACTCCGTCTAAAAAACAAATAAATAAATAAATAATCAGATAAAATAAATTTTAAATGTAATATTCTCTTACATAAATTTTCATGTGAAAATTCAGTTTTCTCTAAATAAACCAATACTGTAAATATATCATCAGTTTTATCTATGAAGAAGAATTTTTCAAGAAATGTGATTCTTTCATAAAATCAGAGCCAGTTAGAGCTCCTGAGTAAATCACTGACTTGAGTTTCAATAGCATCTAAGGGACTCTTAGTAATGATGTTTTAGCAAATTATTAAATACTCCTGTTTAAAATATTTAGGGAAAAAGTATAAGCAATAAATCTACTTAAATGTCAAGTATATGGACATCACAACTATTATAAATAACAATGATGCATGGATAGTCTCATATGCAGTTTTCTTCTAAGCTCAGAATATATTAAAATCTTGAAATCTGACAACATTCAGAATAGAGTCTATTATTTTGTATATCTATTTTAAAAATAAATATGAAAGGATTGGATTTATTTGCTGTATAAATATGTGAGTAATACAGTTCCTGAAGAATTATGATCTGAATACTATGGGAGTATATATGTCATTTCAGCAACACATCTACATTGTACATGTGTGTAAATTGGTTTGTAAGTTTATGTATATGTGTATAACTCTTTTCTCCTCATGAACGTATATCTTTGGAGAATTTAAACATTCATTTCAAAACCTTCTGTATGTATTACATGATTAAAATTTATAATAACATATATAGTGTACAAAGAGATAGATTCCACAGAAACTATTCTATTACAAAATCTCTACAGCTAAAGTTGGCTGACTTAGTAGGTATGAAGTTGTGATTCATTCAAATAAATATCTTCAAAGAAATTGATGGAAGGGACAACAGTGGACATGTTAAAGGATAGAGTCAGGAAACAAATGAACTTTTGAACCATACTGACCTTTAAATCCCATCAAAACAATAACATAATATGATTTTCTATGTCATCCATTTTTCATGGCCCTGATAAAGAGCCTGCTTCTACTTATATCTTCAAAGATATTTCTCCATGGAATGACATCTCAGAAATCCATGCTATAAATCAGTAAATCTTTTATTTTGGCAATGGTAATATTTTGTACTTGTTTCTGAATATGTGTTATGATCCCTTTAGATCAGATCTTTTGTGAAATACAAAAGCCATCCTATTTTCTCTAAATCTTTAATCAAGGATTTACACAGAGTATGCTTTAAACAAATGTTATTTGTGGTAATATGGGCCCTTAATGAAATAATCCAGCAATAAATAAATATTTTAATTACCTGGAAAATTCAAATAAATGATGTCAAGCTATACCTAGGCTAAATTATACTATGACCATTGCTTGACTGCATTATGTCACTTATATTCTGCTACCATTTACTTGCATGCTATTGTCTCAGATTCGGATTTTCTACGTTTTAATAGCTCAGGAAGGTGCATACATGTAAGCAGAACATCTAATTAAAAGAATATTATTTCCAAATGTGCTTTTGAATTTATATGTGGAATCGTGTTAACTGTTCTCAAATAGGAAAGGCAGAAGTCCATTTCGGGAATAACATCTGATTTCTTTGAAAATTATGTTATGGACCTGTTAGAACAGATCAGGGCAAAGTGGTATGTGATAGGTGAATAGTATTAGAAACCTTGGGAGTCAAATGTTGAATCAAAGGGAATTCAAAAAGTTGTTCAGAATAAACCACTGTCAACAAATCGCCATGAAGTGTGATGATATTGAAAGAAAAAATTGGAAAATCCAGACCGAATGATAAAATAGTTAATCCCTAAAGTGCCTGGCAGAGGAAGGACAGTTCAAGATAAATCAATGTAGTATCTTTCCTCAGCTAATGTATTAACTTATGAGGAGGCTAGATATTGAATTTTTAGTCCAGATCTTTCACTGTTTTTCTCTAGAGAGAAGAATATTGGACAGTTTTCTACTTATATGTGATATTTTTATGAAATAGTGGAAGATGTATAATGTTGATGTAAATATAATTTTCTTTTTTTAAATGTGTATTAAAATTGCCTAAATTAATGTGTAGGATGCTGGCATTTGGCATACAGGATTCAGCTTTGCAGAATAAGGACAAATGATCTCTCCAATAGTGATAACAAATATTGATATAAAACCACTGTGGAGTGATCATTTAAAAATATGTAGAAAAATTACCTAAAAGTTCTGGGAGAATTTGCAACCATAAATTGCTTAATCAGTGTGCAAATAAGTTTGCGATCTCGGCTCACTGCTAACTCCGCCTCTCGGATTCAAGCGATTCTCTTGCCTCAGCCTCCCTAGTAGCTGGGACTACAGGCGCCCACCGTCGTGCCCGGCTAATTTTTTTTTTTTTTTTTGTAATAGAGACGGGGTTTCTCCATGTTGGTCAGGCTGGTCTCAAACTCCCGACCTCAGGTGATCCGCCCTCCTCGGCCTCCCAAAGTGCAGGGATTACAAGTGTGAGTCAACACGCCCGGCCGTATATTTTACTTTTTTAGCATAACCGTCAAGAAGAGATTTGAAATGAATAGATATATTTTATTGTTGATGTATTATATAAATTTTTAATGGCTAGATGATTTGTGGAATTATTTGAATGCATCTTGACAAAAAGAAAAGCTTTCTAGAGCTTACTCATGAACAAATGATTGGTCAAAATAATAAAAATGAATAAAAAGGAAATTCATTACACTTTCATAACAGTTTTTCTTAGTCATGCGTAAAGTATTACTGAAAGAATCAATGTATGTCTTGTTTTTTCCAAATGTAATTATTCAAGGTTTTAAATCACTATGGCTACATCACAGTATTCTAATTGACTGTAGTAAATTCCTTTTTAGAGGAAATAACCTATCTAAAAGTGGTTTGTTATTAAAATTTAAAATAATAAACAGAAAATTGTATTATCCAATTAGTTGTATATTTCCACTGAAATAACTCTTGCTCTCAATTTCCAATACAGCAGGTAATTTCAAGGTTGTATTAAATATGGAGCAGCTGGAGGTTGCCAAATGAATGTTTTGAATGAGTACATTTTAGTGCAGTGTGTACTATCTTTTTTGACATGCATGTAATCATAACACATTTTCTGGCAGCTGGGTTCCCTAGGGCAAAATGAAGCTGCAATAGAAGATAAAACAACCTGCTTATGTAATGACCATAAAATAGTATGTATATATTTCTGAAAAATGTCTCAATCGGATGACAGACTCTAGCTGAGGTCTTATTTTACAATTCGCATGAGTGAAGGATTTTCAGAATCCTGGGTATCTAGCTTTTTTAAACTAAATCTGAAATTTTATTTAACACGTGAACAACATTTCTTAATAAAATGTTTTCTAAATAAAAAGATAAAATGATTTTAGCAATTTTAATTTTTCCTGCCACAAGTATATGGAACCACAGTCATACAGGGTTTGGCATTTTTTTTTAAATTTTAATCATAAATTCAGTCTTAGAATTTGAATGAATACATGGGGAAAGTATTTTTGTGTGAAATACTCATTAGAAATGGCTTTCTTCCCCCAGAAGAGCCTATAGTAAGCCACTGGGTTTGAATAGTATGAATAGTAGTTTTGTTTTGTTTTGTTTTAATTTCCCAGAGTCAAACTTTACCAGTAAAACAAAAAGTACACAAGTGAGTAAAACTTCCTGAGGTCTGGGACATGCTGCATGACTGCCCACATCCTTTCTCACCACATCAAAGTCATGCTTTCTGGACCAGAATAATAGATAAGTCCTGTAAGTGGGCATTTGTGGTTTATTTCGTATTACTCTGTTGAGAGCATTTAAGTTATGAAACATATCTTTTTTATATCTTAGAGAATTATTTAGCTTACATGATATTCTCCAGGGATGACCATAGTGATTTTTATTCATAAGGACTATCACATGTTTTATTTAACAAATTTAAAAAGGTTACCTACATTTATACCTTTTTACATCAGGCTTTCTATTATTCATCATGTCTCTTCCTGATCTGCATTAGTGTTGTGTACATTTAATATTTGAGAATGTGTAATTATACTGTAGAAGGAGAAAAATATACAAGATAGATGAAATTTATAAGATATCCTGGTATAGAAAATTCATATTCCAGCAGATTTCAAAATATAAGTTAACATAAAATGCTTTTAGTATGTATACTAATGTGGGACATTACAGAAATAGGCAAAATGCATTGAATAGATGATAATACATTTAGGAAAAATATCCATGATTTTCAGATGAGTAATAACAAAAAAGAAGAAGCCTAGCATTCATATAGGTTATAATATTAAATGACAGAAAGAGAAAGAGTAAAAAAAGCCAAAGGCAAATAAAAATTCTAATAGATATATTAACTCTCACACACAGAACTTGGTATTTGGGAGACAATAACAGAAAAGAGTATGACATTTCGAGAGGTTTGAGTTTCTTGAAACTGTCTTGAATACATTTAGTTATTCATATTTTTGGGAGGTACATATCTATATTTCTATTTTTCTAAAATATGTTTAATTATAAAGGTACTACAATTATTAGCATACTGATATTGACAATATTTTCTAAATGTTTAAATACACTATATATTTCTGACTGTATTAATTTTTCCTTTCTAATGTCAAAACTTATCATTTCTTAGTTTTCTTTGATCATTCTTATTGAAATTTTTCCCATTGAAATATTTTAAAATATTATTTCCCTAGATTTAAAAATCTCTTTTTCTCTTTTGAGTTTTTAGCTAATTTGTCCCTCTTTATTTGTATTATCTCCTTCTTTCTATGGAACTAATATTTATTTATTATGTTTTAGCTTTAGTATTTCAGTGCTTATTGTTTTTAACTTAATTTTATTAAAAAATAATATAAATTTCCTCTAAGTACTGCTTTGCTATCTTTCTGTTTGCTTTTTGGATATATAAGCCCTTGATTAATGCAATAATTATTTTGGATATTGCCTTTATATTTACATGGTTGCATTTTTTTAAGGAGATGATGTTAACATTTTATTATTAAACATTCATATTTCAATATGAACAGATAATGCAGTCATAATATTGGTACTTGTTGAACCAAATACAAAATAATTTTACATGCCAAATGTCATATGTATATATGTATATAGTTCATGTGTAAATATATAACTAGACATGTATGTAAAACCAATGTTTTAAACTATATTGGTTAAATTTTATCATGTTCTGTATTATTCAATGGACCTAATACAGTTTGTTGTTATATTTGTTTATTCCAATAATTTATAGTATGTTTGTTGAAAATTTTTTGATCCATCTGTTCAAATTTATAAAAAATCAGAACTCATAAATTCATTACAAATTATGACCTTTACTGTAAACTTCATTATTCCATTTAAATTCACTTCCCTAATACATCTTTCTGTTCAAAATAACATTGATATTGTTTTGTGTGTGTTTTTTTTTTTAATATTCTGGCCTTACTGAATCAGGTTCATACTAACATTGAAATTACTGATTTATTTTTTTCACCAATAAAAATACAATATTTTATATTTTCACTCTAAAAAAAGCTGTGCCATTTATTGTCGGTTTATTATGTAATGTTATTTATATTTATTCTCTTTTTTTGGAGTTCCAGTGGGCTTTTATTGAGATAAATTAACAAAAATCAAGATGTTACCATAATTTTTGAACCTTATAAATTCAGCAGACTCTGGTCCATATATGTGTACATACAACATAACACATCCCAACAAAAACTGAGCGCCAATGGAACATCTGCCAATTAACAAAAAGCCAATTTTCCCTTCCCCAATGTTTCTGAAATTTTGAGTTCCCACTCTTCACTTCTTAGTAGAACTGGTCCCTTGTGGCTAGAGACACTGGAATTCTCTACCATTTTTACTGAACAAAAAATAATTTTTTTCCTTTATTTCCAAAAAGGGAACAGTTGACTGTTTTCTCCAGGCACCCCATCCCCCACAACCAATGGTTAAAATACAGCAGCCTGTGTCTTAGTAACCCAGCCCTACTCCCTCCCTTGCCCAGTATTGTCTACTGGAGAATTTAAATGCACTTCTCTTGTAATCTATCAGCTGTGGAGGGGCAGAGTCCAGGTGCCAGTCTAGCTCCCTCTGACCCCATGAATTGTGACAACCTTTGGACACTTAACTCTTTACCTGAAAGATGAGTTTTTAGATCAGAAAGTAGAGTAAATTTTCTTTAGGAGTTTTAAAAAACTATCTTTAGAGATATAAAGTACAACTACAATTCCACAGAAGTCTGCTAAAGTTCACCAAAAAGCTGACTTACTTCAGCTGTCATGAGGCCAATAATTTTGATAAAGGTATTTGGTAAGAAAATGATTCCACAATAACAAATTTAGAGATACCTTGAATGTTGAAAAAATAGCAAATTAAAATAACATGGCTTAATTCCCAATAACTTATTTCATTGTTTGTTTCTTATCTAGAAGGTCAGGAGTGTGGCTAAAGGCAGTTTCAGATGAGGTTATGAGCTTCCAAGGTGTTTCTAAATTCTTAGTGCAGACACCCTCCCTTTTGGGGCAAAGCACCCTCTCTCCCACATCTACTAAAGAAAACCCAAAAAACCAAAAAATTAAAAAATTAAACCAAGTACCAAAATTGAAAGTATTACTGAAGTAAAACCTCTAATGAGGAGTGGCATCTGAACTATCTGGGATACCACTACTGGACAGGGTCTTGTAGAGGCAGCAGTCTAGTTTTGGTGCTTGAATCTTTAATAGGAATTGTTAAATGGAAAGATGCTCTAAGGACTAGGTGAAAGCCTGGACTCTTATTTTTTTTCTTTTTTGGTCCCTCATAATAAGGAGCATTGTTACTATTACCCCTTTCCCAATGCCTCCTGATTGACCTAGTACACTGGGTTAAAAGGGAACTAAAACATTAAAAAAAAAAAACAAAAAAAACAGTTTACTGGTTTTCATTCATCTCACTCCTTTTGCCTGGAGATCAGGCCAAACATCAAGCATGTTGGGAGGGGCACAATTTAAAGCAACACTGTTGATTGTAAAGCATTTATCAGCAATTTACAGTACAAAATGACAGACAACAATTCCTATTACAGTGCAAGAGAATGACAAGCAGCTTTCTGTAGCATGAAAGTTAACAAGTTAACAGCTCTCAGGTTGCCCATTCCTGCAAAAGAGTATGTATCAAGGTGGGCAGAGGGCAACACATTTACACACTAGAGGAAATGATCCACAGAAAATTACGCTCCAGAACTGCTAACGTTACCAAAGCTGGTACTGGCTAATATTCTGAAATGCAACTCTGCGGTTTATATATATATTGCTCAATGACACTGCCATTCAACAGAATTCCCACACTGCAAGGCAGATTAATCTTTGCCCCCGTTTGCAGAGCTTCAAATATTCCTCAAACTTTTAGAAAGTGGGAAGAAGCAAAATCAGAGCTTCTCAAAAAAAAAAAATCTTGAATTATCAATGTTTTGAAGCTTCCTTGCTCTCTCTGGTAAATCTACTCCAAAGGTACTAGATGAGACAGTGTGGCAGCAAAGAGTACATCCCAGATTTCTGGGGCCCTTTACTAACACAGGGTACCATAGAAATCTGCTCTCTACAGCAAGAGGCCAAAGTACTTTCTAGAATTTGTGTTGCATAACACTGAGCCCCTCTCATCTTTAGCTGTTCCTATCATCACTGTAATCCCCTTAATCCCAGCACCCTTCATCCAAAATATCTATCTATCTAAACCCAGAAGAAAAAAACTTATTTACGAAGTCTATACAAGTATACACACCGAATTTTCTACAGGACCCGCTTTGCCACAGAGGAAAGGGGGTCAAGGCTCTGACATGTCTACACATCAAGCGCCATACTGCTATGGGAGGCATGTGTACACCAGTCTTTAGTGTCTGCTGTAGAGCACAAAGTCTTGTCATATGGCTCCTGCAATGATAGACTGCTCTTTGCTTTGGGAGTGATGATGTTTTATCTACTCAGCCCAGAAGAACTTTTTACTTGGGATTTTTTTTTTTTTTTTTTTTGAGATGGAGTCTCAGTCTGTTGCCCAGGCTGGAGTACAGTGGTGCAATCTCCACTCACTGCAACCTCCGCCTCCCAGGTTCAAGCAATTCTGCTGCCTCAGCCTCCCAAGTAGCTGGGACTACAGGTGCATGCTGCCACGCCTGGCTAATTTTTTTGTATTTTAGTAGAGACAGGGTTTCACCATGTTGCCCAGGCTGGCTGTGAACTCTGAAGGTCAGGCAATTCACCGGCCTTGGCCTCCCAAAGTGCTCGGATTACAGGCGTGAGCCACCGCGCCCAGCCAGGATTGTTTTTTTAAAATACATGTATTTACAGTGTGGATGAACTGCAGTTGTATATCAGCTCCTCCACATAAAGAAAAAAAAATGGTGTCTAAAATTACTAATGAGTTTTATCTTCCAGCCCTGGGCTTGAGTATTGGGTAGAAAGGGAAGAGGCTTCAACTTGAAACTAAAATGAAAAGACAAAATATTTTCAAAGAAAAAGAAAGAAAAAAGGAAAGAGTTACTATTGTTGATTCCTTGGGCTATGTCTGAAAGTATTCTGAATGGTCTCACAGCATAAGGCACTTCGCACAAATAAGTAATAAGCTCTTCAGGTTTACAAAACGGTTGAGTAATCAGGAGAAGTTGAAATGCACTTGAGAGTCAGCTGTTGGAGAATTTTGAAATCATAGACAAACTTGTGTGCTCATTAAGACTCTTCTCTTTTTAGGGTTTCTCTCCTTCTCTCCTTTCTTTTCCTTCCTTGTCCCATTTCCTCAGAAAACATTTTTTAAAAACCAGTAGTTAGTGCAACTAATGTTCAGTCAGCACATAGTGCAAACAAGTGGAACCAAAAAGGTATATTCCTTCTTCTCAGCCTTTTTCTCATCACCAGTTAAAAAAAAAAAAAAATGTCTCAGCTCTTTTAAGTCTTCATAGTTCCAAAATAAAAGATGAAAAACCCACAAAGAGAAGAGCATTCCCCTCAAAACGATGTGTCACAGATCCAAACGAGCCGTCTGTAGTTTGTCAAAGCATGCTTGTTAAGGCTTCTCATCTTCTACAGGCTCGCTGTGGTATTCTGCCACACACAGGCTCTTGTCAATGTTGCTTGGAATAGGTTTAATTTCTGTTCCCAGCTGCTCCTCAATACTTTTCAGGTTGAAGCGATCATCATATGTGATCAAGTTGATGGCTAAGCCAGGATGACCAAAGCGACCTGATCTTCCAGTACGATGGAGATAGGTCTCTGCCAGCTTTGGGAAATCAAAGTTTATTAACACATTCACACCTTGTATATCAATACCTCGGGTAAACAGATCAGTGTAAACAAGATTGCATCATAAGCCATTTCAGAAATCATGAAATACACGATTTTGATGTTCCTGCCTCATTTTAGCATGAATATAGAAGCAAGAATAACCTAGTTGAGAAGTCTTGGCTAGCAATTCAACTTGCTGAGAGGAGTTACAGAAAATGATCAACTGGTTTATCTGAAGCCTGGAGAAAAGTGCGTTGAGGCAGTGTACTTTCTGAAGCTCAGTTACACATGCATAGTACTGGATTACTCCCTTTAGAGTTAGTTCCTCCATCAGGTTAATCTCATAGGGTTTCTGCAAGTGGGAATTCATGAACTTCTGTACACTAAGAGGGAAAGTAGCAGAATGTAGTAAAATCTTCCTGTTTTTAGGTAGCATGATAATAATATCCTCCATTATCTGCACTAAATCCTGTGACGGCAACTTATCTGCCTGCTCATGCAATACTATCATCTGGACATGATCAACCTTTGCTACTCTTTTTTCTTCTTCTTCTTCTTCTTTTGAGATGGAGTCTCCCTCTGCTGCTCAAGCTGGAGTGCAATGGTATGATCTCAGCTCACTGCAACCTCCGCCTCCCCAGGTTCAAGCGATTCTGCTGCCTCAGCCTCCTAAGCAAATGGGACTACAGTTGCACGCCACCAAGCCTAGCTAATTTTTGTATTTTTAGTAGAGACAGGGTTTCGCCACATGGGCCAAGATGGTCTGCATCTCTTGACCTCGTGATCTGCCCACCTGAGCCTCCCAAAGTGCTAGGATTACAGGTGTGAGCCACCACGCCCGGGCTACTCTTTTCTTAGTAACATCCAGGATTCTCCTAGGGGTAGCAATCTCTACGCGCATTGTATCATCAAGCTTAATTATGTCATCTCGTAAATTGGTTCCTCCTGTGGTTGCCATCACTTTGGCCCCTCCCATGTGTTTCCTGACCTGGATGCAAATTTGACTGACCTGTAGAGCAAGCTCTCTAGTCGTAACAAGCATCACTGCTTGTATATTGTGCTTCTTCAGATCTCGCCGTTCAAGTAAGGGAATGAGGTAGGTTCTGCTCTTGCCTGTTCCATGTTTTGCTCTAGCTAAGATATGCCTACCAGATAAAGCAATGGGAATGCTCTCCTCCCGAATAGGAGGTGGCTTTTCCCAGCCCATTTCAAAAATTCCCTTCAGTAACTCCCGTTTCAAACAATAATCTTCAAACTCATTTTCTTGTTTGGAGTGTGGAGGGCACTTCCGAAGTTTTGATTCTTAGATCCTTTGGAGGGAGTATTAAAGTCTTTTTCCAGTCGTCACCAGGCCTAATAGTGGTGGTCGTACACTGTGCTTGCTACTGGGTGCCATTATTGATTGTGCTAGTGTTTTTCAGCTGGTTCATCTGTTGCTGTGTCTGTGTGCCCCCTCCTCCAGGGCCACCACTGGGTTTCACAGGGCCCCTCCGCTGACCATTTTGACTGGACAGACCCATTATAACAAGGTTCTCTGTTCTGGCCGTGCTCATGCTGTTTTAGTTGCAAAGGTGTCTTTCAAACTTCAAAATTTTGAAAGTCAGTAGAGAAATTCTAATAACCGTTTATTAGGCTCTCCAAAACGAAGAGAAAAATATAAGTCTTGCTGAATAAATGAGTCCCTGTTGCAATGCAGGCAAGCACCTGTAAGTCTCTGAACAGTAAGCAGCAACTTTGCTCTCTTGCACGGAATCAGCTTTTTATTTTTGAAAAGCCCTCTATGAAGCTTGAGTTACATCTGAATTCGCTCACGTCAATTAACGAGGCCGCTCGGAACCCTTGGTCCTTTATTGTTGACTTGAAGCTCCCCAAATCTATATTTAGTCTTAACTATCACATTTGATCTTAGTTCTTTCAGTTGCTTCTCACTTAGCGCTGCATTCTTTAGTATGGTAAATTACGTATACATTTATTTATTTATTTTTTAAATTTTATTATTATTATACTTTAAGTTTTAGGGTACATGTGCACAATGTGCAGGTTTGTTACATATGTATACATGTGCCATGTTGGTGTGCTGCACCCATTAACTCGTCATTTAGCATTAGGTGTATCTCCTAATGCTATCCCTCCCCCCTCTCCCCACCCCACAACAGTCCCCGGTGTGTGATGTTCCCCTTCCTGTGTCCATGTGTTCTCATTGTTCAATTCCCACCTATGAGTGAGAAGGTGTGGTGTTTGGTTTTTTGTCCTTGCAATAGTTTGCTGAGAATGATGGTTTCCAGTTTCATCCATGTCCCTACAAAGGACATGAACTCATCCTTTTTTGTAGCTGTATAGTATTCCATGGTGTATATGTGCCACATTTTCTTAATCCAGTCTATCATTGTTGGACATTTGGGTTGGTTACAAGTCTTTGCTACTGTGAATAGTGCTGCAATAAACATATGTGTGCATGTGTCTTTATAGCAGCATGATTTATAATCCTTTGGGTGTATACCCAGTAAAGGGATGGCTGGGTCAAATGGTATTTCTAGTTCTAGATCCCTGAGGAATCGCCACACTGACTTCACAATGGTTGAACTAGTTTACAGTCCCACCCACAGTGTAAAAGTGTTCCTATTTCTCCACATCCTCTCCAGCACCTGTTCTTTTCCTGACTTTTTAATGATCACCATTCTAACTGGTGTGAGATGGTATCTCACTGTGGTTTTGATTTGCATTTCTCTGATGGCCAGTGATGATGAGCATTTTATCATGTGTCTTTTGGCTGCATAAATGTCTTCTTTTGAGAAGTGTCTGTTCATATCCTTCGCCCACTTGTTGATGGGGTTGTTTGTTTTTTTCTTGTAAATTTGTTTGAGTTCATTATAGATTCTGGTTATTAGCCCTTTGTCAGATGAGTAGGTTGCAACAATTTTCTCCCATTCTGTAGGTTGCCTGTTGACTCTGATGGTAGTTTCTTTTGCTGTGCAGAAGCTCTTTAATCAGATCCCATTTGTCAATTTTGGCTTTTGTTGCCATTGCTTTTGGTGTTTTAGACATGAAGTCCTTGCCCATGCCTATCTATTAAATAAGATATGTAACAATTGTAAAATATGTTGTATGGGTTGTCTACTAATTTTACTATTATTTTAAATAATTAATGCTTTTAATCAACATTTTAATTTAAAAAATAAAATAACAGAATTTTTAATTTAGTATTGATGTTACTAATTTAAATATATTGTTCTTTCAACATCAGTGAACTAACATATTCTATAAAAGGTAGAAGAAGGGTTCATTTTCATGTTTGCTGCATGTTCTATTTTCTGACCTGACTTACAGAAATCTTGAGCATCGATTTCCTTTGCATAGGTCATCTCTTTTTCTTTCATGACTTTAGCATCAATTTGTATGTTAGTTTTTACTTCAGTTAGGGAGAGTTTGTCTGTTTAGCTATCTTCATGAAGTTTTTGTGTAACTAATAATGGTTTCATTATCAGACAGTGTTAACATTGATACATTCTTAAATATCATTTTAAAAGGATTTTATGTCAAAAATGATGGAATAAACCTAATATTTTGTAAGCCTATTTGTGAAATACTGAAAACTATCTAAATATATGATAGAACAAGAGCTATACATACAATATAAATGAATATGTGTATATATATATATGTTTTCTGAATAAGGGTATTTAATTTCAAGGGGAAATCATGCTTAACATGGTGCTTGCTCTGCAGTAATAAAATATTTTTAAACTGTGGATATAATTTTTGAATAAGGGTATTCAAAATAATAATAAATTATATTTTAAACTTGACCTCTGTTTATTGAATATATTTATCATTGGCTTAATTTTAGCATATAGATAGCATATAGATATTATATTTTTGTTAACATGAAACATTAGAGAACAAAATTGTGACACAAAGATGATTTTGACAGACTAGAAAAATAGACCACATCTGACAAGTGACCTCTAATAACTGCAAGTGAAAGCCATGAAATTAATTTCAAAGAACCAAATGGCCATAACAGCAGATGATATTAAAACAAAAATTCTTATGGACTTCAGTTGACACAAACATCAATGACTTAACATTTTGACGTAAATGCCGAAGTAGTTCACGTGACTTTAGTCTAAATGAGTAGAAGCACAGTGGTCAGCATAAAATGCATGGCAGACCTGCCAGTTTTCTTCTTTAGACTGACTGTATTACTTATTTCCTTTTTGTTGGACCATGTTTATTGGCATTGACAAGGCTGGACCTGCTACGAAGTAACTGGATTCAATTTGAGAGACTCCAAACATTCTCGTAGGCAAAGGACAAAGAGATGGCAAGATTAGCTTACCTGTTGTAAGGAAGAAATAAAAAAGACACAAATAGACTTAACAATCAGAATTTGGTGAAATTGTGTAGAGGATGCAATCACAGTTACAGTAATAGCGTCTCTGCGCCATCACGTGATAAGTGTCTGCAAAATTTTAAACCATCTTTCCTGAATACGGTTTTGCATTTTATTAAAACTTTACAAACAGAAATAAGTCATTGCTTAACAAATGAATATTTTTAATTCTTATCCAAAATACTTAAAATTACAATAATATAGAATATGAATTACTAAACATGGTTTAATATTTTTAATAGTTTATAAATTCATAAACAGCATGAGTCCTAGAAGAGAACAAAAATATCTACTATAAAATTTTTGTGCATTTTACCTTATAAAAAATATATTGCAAAGTCGTATTTTACCATCATAAATACAATTCTAATGAGCAGAAATTAAATCTGTCAGGCGAATGTATTGAATAAACCTACATTCATAGTTTATTGTTCTTTGTCTTTACTGTTGATGTAAGCTTTTGTTTCCTGACACTTTGGATCCCCCTTCACAGTTTTTGCTCTCTCTCTCAGAAATGTGTAGGATAAATGTGGCAGGAAAAATTAACCTGCATGTCTCCTTCCCACTGCAGGGCCTAAAATAAGCGCTTTACACTTTGAAGTCCCCGAAAATAAATGATAAATAATAATAAAATGCAGATCAAAATGCAAAGACATAGGCATGGACTTAGCAATTTAATAAAAAGTAATTGCAGGTCTGTGAAGCACCAGTAGGTCTTAAAACCCTGGCAGTGGAGAAGGTCAAACCTGGAATTCCAGCCAAATTCCACTCTCTTAAGTCAGGCATGTTTATGAACCATTCATGGTTTCAACTGTAAAATGGGAGTGTTTTAAATAAGTTATTCATGTCATAAGCATAGTAAAAATTGCTGGTATATATTAAATTATGAATTAATATTAGTTTTTTATCATTATTATTATGTCAATATATTCACAAATGATATACTTTATTTCCTGGGTTCTTATGAGAATGAAGATAATATTGAAGGGGTATAAAATTTATATATTGTGAATCCTTTAAAAGATAAAAGACTAATTAATCTTTGCTTTTATTAAAACCTTCTAATTTTTTTTTTCAAATATAAATGCATCTCTAAATAAGTTTCCAAAAGTTTTGGGACTTCTAGAATTAGTTGCTGCTAATATATAAAATAACAGAGTTAATATTTAAAGTTCCAACTTCTAAAATAGTGTTTGCCACACATGTAAATGTTATATACTATAGTTAGAACTTAGATAAATATAAAAAATTGAAAATAGCAATATTGATCTTTGAAAATGCAGATCATTTGAAACACTAAGCCTTTGGCATTTACAAAAAACAAAACTGGATAAGGCTCTGTTTAAATATTTTTACCTGTTTTATTGGATTAGTCTATAGGTTGTAAATAAATTTATATTACCATTCTTTTAAGTTGCTGTGTTCAAACCATATTCAAATGTAATCAAAAGGGATTACAACTTGTAGGTTGTAAATACATTTATATTAGCATTCTTTTAAGTTACTCTGTGTTTTTAGTACTTTCTGTTCATTTTTCACAGTAAAACTATATTCTACAGTAATAATATGCTGTAGTTACAGGACTTACTTGATATTTTGCTTTTTATAGGTTACAAAGTTATCAAAATGTGTATATAAAATTTAAGAAATGAAGAATATGTCATGTCCCCCCAAATAAAACAATTACTTGAGAGTTGCATAAATTAGCACTTGCTTTAAAATCCACAGATTTTTTAAAATTTAATGAATCTGCAAAAGTTGATCAAACTGACATTTACAATTATTCCTTACCAACACTAAAGGCTAATAAAATAATTTTAAAAGACTTTAAATTTATCTACTCTTAAACTGTAACTTATCAGACTAAGGCAAGTAATAAGAAGCACACATATAGTTATTATGTAGGTTACCTTATTATTAGTTGCATAAAACTATGATCTGAAGAAAAAATTATAAGTTCAGATTCACACAGACTAGATGGAGAAACAGTGTTTGAAAATATAAGTGATTGTAATAATTTTTACTAGATAGTGGTAAAGGAAGAGATTTTATGGGCCGAAATGAGAAATTTAAGAAAAGTAATAGTCTGAAAATTCCAGTGTCAGTGGCAAAAATAATCAGTGACACAAAGTATGTGTAAAATAGCAATAAATGACAATTGGAACCACATAAGCTAGTCAATGGAGTTCCTCAAATGCCTAAGCACCTATCATTGAAGAATGGGAAACTTTTAAGGAGCCAAAGTAAATAAAAACACAGCATATGTGTTGCTTTTGAGGAAACAGACTGAACATAAGGAGACTATTTAAGACACTATTGCAACCGTCCCGGTGAGATAAAACTAAGAATATGAATTAGTGTTGTAATTGTAGGACTAGAAATGAGAGAAGAGTGTAACTACATATGTAAATTCCACAGGTCTTGGCTGTTTGTATTCCCCTGAAAAGGGAAGATTGAGAAATATGAGGCAGAGACACCAAGCAAATAGGAAGGAGAAATCCCATCATTGCTAGCATTCTCAGCAATGCTTGTTTTTCTTTCTTCAGTTGGAAAACAAGACATTTGTTAAATTATGTCTCTCCTCTTTCCTTTTCCTTTCCCCATTCTTTCTCTCTTCCTACCTGCACACAACTACACAGACATAGGCATGCACACATACTCACACACATGTAAGCAATTACAATCAATATAATAGCAGTCATCATCCTCATTGCCACCATCACCACCACCATCTTTAAACCCTGCCATCCTGTTTCAGATTAATAATGTTAAAAGAAAAAAACCTTTCTACAGTTAAATTTTACAGAGTTTAATTGAGCAAAGGACAATTCACAAACCAGGCAGCCTTCAAACAAGATTAGATTCAGAGATACTCCAGCACTATCCCATGGTCATAGAGCGTCTATGAACAGGAAAAGGAAAGTGACATGCAGAAAACAGAAGTGAGGTATAGAAACTGCTGGATTGGTTCCAGCTCAGAGTTTGCCTTATTTGAGTATGGTTTGAACAGTTGGCCACCTTTAATTGGCTGAAACTTGGTGATTGGTACAAGAGTAGGTTGCTGTCTGTTTACACATCCAGTTAAGATACTGTTCACTATGCATATAAAAACCTTTATTGAACTTAAAATATGTAAGGACACAGCTTTAGGCTAAACTTAATTTAATAATTCATATAATTTTACCCCATTTCAGGGGTAGGCAGGTGAGATGTAGTTTTATTCAGCAGCTCTCTCATTAGCAGCTTACTCACGCTAGCTGTCTCATGCTGTCCGCCTTTAACTCAGCTTTCTGCTCCAGCTGTGTCTCATATCAGCAGCCGGCTCTGTGGCTCCTGCCACCCCCATGCCTGAAGCTGTACTCCCTGGCCTGCAAGGCCAGCTCTGTCAGAGTCAGCAGCTTAACTCTTTCCCTCTGGGCACAAGCTGGTTCCTGGATCCCCCCTGCTGGCCTTCAAGGTGACTGGCTCTCCTTTACAGGGGTCAGTAGCAATACTGTCTCTCTGGGTGTGTGTGAGACGAGCTGTGCCATGCCCTAGCTTCCCCCTGTCCGTCTACAAGATGGACAGCTTTAGCACTCTCTCTTTCTCTGGCTGCAAGAGTGCCTATACAGTGTCAGCAGGGCAGTTATATCTTTTTCAAACAATAGTGGCTCCAAGCCATGTATGAGCTTACACAAACAGGTTATATAACAAGTGGAGTTATACACCTGCACTCCAAACTCGCTGAGTCACTCTGGCTCAGATGTCTGCGTCAGCCTATTGTTGACCAAAGTACACCCATGTACCTTACACATACCTTAGTCTCAAATTATATATTTTCTAATTTTTGTTTTGAACTATTAGTGTATTTTTTCTCACATTAGTCTACTAGTCTTCTCTAAATATATCAAAATTTTCTTAATTTACTATTTTTGTGTTTTTCCACCTCTAGAAATGTATTCTGTGCATGTCAAAATACACCTCACGTTTTGTATTTTTCCCAAATACAATATTTTTTGAAACTGTTCTCATCTTTTCCAATATGCAGTAATCTAATCTTTAAGCAGGTCTGCTGGATTGCTTGCACAACAGCTTAGACTGGTTGCAGAGCCTTCTCTTCCTCTGGGCCTCATACAAAACGGGTAGTTTTGCAGTCACAGGGTAAGTGGGCTGGAGTAACAGAGCCAAATAAGGAACATATTGTCTTAAAAATCCAAATAGGCTCACTAGGCCTATTGTGTGTTTCTTTTTTGGTTGTAGGAAGTGCCAGATGCAACAACTTTTCCCTCACCTTAGAAGGAATATTTCAACATGCCCCACACCACTGAACTCCTAGAATTTCCATTGAAGTAGGACCCCCCGATGCCCCCTGAATTTTTATCAGATGTATTTTCTACCCTTTGACACACAAAAGTTTTACTAATAAGTAATAAATAGTGGCTGCTTCTTGCACACAAGTGTTCAATCAGAATAATTTAATCAATGTAATGGGCCAATGTAATTCATCTGTGAAAGGAAAAAGACATCAAGATCTCTGTAAACTAAATGATGACATCAAGCTGAAAAGCTGATGAACCTGTGAGGTAAGACAGTAAAGGTGTATTGCTGGCCTTATCAGATGAAAGCAAACTGTCTCTATTATTTCTTATGAATAAGGATGGGAAAAAGGCATTTGCCAGATCAGTAGCTGCATACAGGTATCAGGATGTGTTTTACTTTTATGAAATGAAACCACATCTGCTACAGCAGCTGCAACTTGAGTTTCCACTTGGTCAGGTTTACAATAACCCACAATTCTTTCAGAGGTTCATCTGTTTTCTGCACAAGGCTTAAGTAGGCAAGTTGAATGAGAATGTGGTGGTAATCAACATACTTACATCTTTAAAGTTTTTGATGGTGATACTGATCTCTGCCAGCCATGTAGGTATGCAATATTGGTCGTTATTTGCTATTTTCTTAGGTAGAGGCAGCTCTAATGGCTTCCAGTTAGCCTTTCCCATCATAAGAGTCCTCATACCACGTATCAGGAAACCAATATGGAAATTTTCCACGCTGTTAAGTGTATCTATTTCAATTATGCATTCTGGAATTGAAAAAATAACCACAAGATGAGTTTAGGGACCAACTGGACCCACTCACTTTGAGACAGGTCTGAAGTAAAACTCTGTCTAGGCTGGGTAGGGTGGCTCACACCTGTAATCCCAACACTTTGGGAGGCTGAGGTGGGCGGATCACCTGAGGTCAGGGGTTCAAGACCAGCCTGGCCAACCTGGTGAAACCCCGTCTCTACTAAAAATACAAAAATTAGCCAGGCATCATGGCACACGCCTGTAATCCCAGCTACTCGGTAGGCTGAGGTAAGAGAATCACTTGAACCCAGGAGGCAGAGGTTACGGTGAATGAAGATCGTGCCATTGTACTCCAGCCTGAGCGACAGAGTGAGACTGTCTCAAAAGAAAAAAAAAAAAGACTGAGATTTGTTGGGCCTTCAATGCAGGCTGATTTCTTCCTCTTTCCACTCCTGTTTCCCTCCCTCTTCTTCCAGAAGTGTTTATCCAAAAACAATCTGCACAATAAAGAATAGAAACCTGCATGCAAAAATTCACCTAGGAAATGGCTTTTTACAGAAACCAATATGTGACAATCTTAAAGCTGTAATATGGAATACCTCACTGTCAGCCTAACAATGAGGGTCCCATCTATGGCAGCACGTCTTACAAAAGGGGCAGTACAACTACTAGCACTTACACTAGTGGCATATATAATGACATATACTGATAGAAATAATTCATTAACTTGGGATACATCAAGCTTTTTAGATATATGGGGGACATAAAATAATGTACTTGATGGCTATCGATAACAGCAACAGAGCTCTGGAAGAATATAATGTAAGTTTGAGCCAGATGAATTGCTAACTGAAAGCTAAATGTGTAACTAGATGTCCTCTGGGTAGTTTACACTGTTTTCCTAAAATAAAAGGGAGAAAAAAACATCTGGGGACCAGATCTGGGATTTAATCAAAAGAATAGCCAAGCTCCAAAGAGTATTAAATTCCCAAACAGGGCAGATCTGTTTGGGCAAGTTCATAAACCAGTTACAAAAGCATAAAACATTGACACATAATATGAGGCAAACAGCATCTGGGTTGATAATAATCAGACTGTGAATCAGCATGTTTTCTTGAACCTGATGAGCCTGGAAAAGTGGCCTTGTCCTCCTTTTTGAGATCTAGTGTTTTCTCCTTGCTTGGAGCCGATGCAGAAGTTTCTTCTCTCCTAAAATATACCATGTTTCCCTACCCCAATTCTGCTCTTAGACCTTCTTCTTGGAAGGATGTCTATTGCTAAAATTAAGCAACAGTATAACCTCATCAGTGATGTTCTGGCTCTGATAAGAAAAAAGGACTAAATCTCTAAGGCAGCTGTAAGGTTTAGCTGGTATGTACCAGCAGGAGTCAGAATACAATCAAATTAGGAACACATTTCTGGATACATGACTTAAAATTCTGTAAAGGGCCACATGAGACTGTGCAAAGTTGCCACTACAATGGCTCCTAGATGTATTGTAAAAGTTATATCTAATAATAAATATAGTTAGTACATCAGAATTATTGTGACAGACCATAGAAGAAGTATTTAAAATGCCCAGAGAAATAAACAAGATAGAATAGATATGTTATCTATTCTGACATATACATATACAACAAATAATTATGTAAAACTGACGTATACAACAAATAATTATGCTCTGTTAGAAGAAACGGGATACGTGTCTCACTAAGACAAAAAGGAATGCACTGGAAAGAAAACACAGTATCTGTCTTCCATAGATAAGGAATGATAATATAGGAAATTATTAAGGACATAAGCTTGATGATGGCTATGAAGGTATTGATTTTACTCTTAATGGAAGGTAATACATTGGTCTGCCAAAATTTCATGGATACTAGCGAAGGACAAGATTCTCCTGGATCAGAGACAAATTTGTACTTACAGCAATAGCCATAGTCAGAGTAATATTAAAGTTACTGGCAAGCAGAAGCAAGGTGGCTTTTTGTCTGGAAGAAAATATGACCTGATTTTTCAGAACTACTAGCTGCATAAACAATCCTGAGAAAAGTCCAGAATTGAATGAGTAGTTACAGTCTTGCAATCTTGACAAATCCAACAGTATGTGTAGGAGTGCAAGGGACCCATGCTGGACTCTATCCAAATAATCAGTGTGCATGGCAGGGCTCCAAAATAATAGAGTCCAGGTGGATGCAATTACTGTAATAAGTGGCAAGTATCAAGGTCAGACCATCACAGGGAGACCTGATCCTCAGAGATTTATAACAACAGTTAAGAGCTGGCCAAGATGGATAGCCTCATTCCTCCTAGGTCCTTCCTCTTGCTACTAAAATATACTGAGCCAAAACAACAAACAAGCATAGGAAAAACTGGAAAAGTTGGAAAGAAGTTGGCAGACTACTAAAAGAACTTGTGCTTTGAGGAATGACTCAGCAATGGGTCCTTGGTTTCCTTACTGGCTTTCATATATCTCAGACAGGACGTTGCAGAAGTCTACAAGCCAGAAACGCCAACAGGCAATGACAAATAAAAGTACACACACAAAAAACCTGACTGTAGCCATAGAACTGAGAAAAAAATTGGCCTAAAAAAACAGGAAACATTTTTCATAATACAAACTATACTCCAGTCAAACAACCTCACAAAACCATTCTCTTCATGCCCCCATAATTTCAGCAGTGATGAATGGGGAGTTGAGCATTCACTCCACCTTGCCTATATCCAATTAATGATTCAGAGGTTAGATTTATCTAACTAAGATTTGGAATCAGTCATCACAAAATTGCTTTAGCAAGAATGATGAATCTGTTGAATCAAATAAAAAAAGAAAAAATGTGATAAAGATATAAAAGTTACAGAAAAGAACTATATGCAAATTATAGAGCTAAACAATGCAATGCCAAAAAAAAACAAAACATCTAGATGGACTTAATAGTAGAGTGGAGATAACAGTACAGACTCTGTGAACTCTGTGAACTAGAGGTCAGATCAATTTAATTTATCAAATCTGAGTAATACAGAAGTAAATAGACTAAAAAAAAGTACAGAATCTCGGAGAAAGAATGTGGGTCTGAGAAAATATTCAAAGGATATGTGGATGAAAACTCCCCAAGTCTAGTGAAAGACATAAATCTACAGATTTAAGAATCTGAATCTCAAATAAGATAAACCTAAAAAAAATACTAAGACACATGATAATTAACTCTCAAAAAACTAATTATAAAGAAAAATCTTGGAAGCATTCATAGAGAAATGACAAATTATTTATAGAGAAAAAAATTTCTAAAACAGTAGATTTTTCCTCGGAAACAATGTAGGTAAAAAAAACATAGCATCACATGTTTCAAGCACTAAAAGAATCATCAAGTGCAAGTTCTATATGTGACAAAACTATCCGTCAGAAATAAAGACAAAATAAAACATCACCGGATGAAGGAAAACTAAGACAAATTTTCACTAACCTTAAAAAAACAGCTAAATGAAGTTCTTGGAACTTCAGAAAAGAAAGAACATTGAAATTAATAGAAATAAAGGTAAATATAATATACTATTCTTATAAATTTATTGAATTACATCAGTTTGTTGAAGTAAAAATTATAAAATATATTGTGTACAGTACATGACAAGCGAATTCTTAATTATAACACAAATTGGGGAGGGTAAATGGATATAATTAGAAGATTTTTACGTTTATTCTACTTGGAGAGAAAGCAGCAATATCAGTAGACTGTGTTAAAGTGCTTATGTATATTTTAATACTTAGAACAACTATGAAGAAAACCATACAAAGCAATAACTTAAAAATGCACTATACATAAATCAAGGAGAAATCGTAAATCATGTTCAAGCATCCCACAGTAAGTCAAGAAAAGAGAAACAAAGGAATGAGAAACAGAGGAAATAAACAGAAAAATTATATATAAATATATATATAGTTCTATATGTAAATATATAGTTATATATAAATATATAGTTATATATAAATAAATATATAGTTTTATATATAAATATATATTTAGTTTTATATATAAATATAGTTTTTTATATATATATATAAATATATATATATAATTTAAAAATTTGTACTTACAGCAAAAGCCATAGTCTGCTTCCTATTTTGTTAGGCCAATTTTTTCTCATTTCTTTGGCTACAGAGTCAGGTTTATTTTGAGCTTTCATTTGTCATTGCCTATTGGAGTTGATGACTTGTAGGCTTCTGCAACGTCCTGTCTGAGATATATGAAAGACAGTAAGGAAACCAAGGACCCATTGCTGAGTCATTCCTCAAAGCACAAGGTCTTTTAGTAGTCTGCCAACTTCTTTCCAACTTTTCCAGTTTTTCCTATGCCTGTTTGTTGTTTTGGCTCAGTATATTTTAGTAGCAAGAGGAAGGACCTAGGAGGAATGATGTTATCCATTATATAATTATATACTTACATATTATAATATAATTATATATTATATATAACTATATATAATATATATTATATATATAACTATATATAATATATATTATATATAACTATATATAATATATATTATATATAACTATATATAATATATAATTATATATAATATGTATAACTATATATAATATATATAATATATATTATATATAATATGTATAACTATATATAATATATATAATATATAACTATATATTATATATATTATATATAACTATATATAATATATATAATATATATAACTATATATTATATATATTATATATAACTATATATAATATATAATGTATTATATATAACTATATATAATATACTATATATAATGTATATATTATATATAACTATATATTATATATAATATATATAATATATATAACTATATATAATATATATAACTGTATATAATATGTATGATATATATAACTATATATTATATATGTTATATATAACATATATAATATATAGTTATATATATAACATATATAATATATAGTTATATATATAACATATATAATACATATAAACTATATATAGTTATATTAATATATTATATATAGTTATATATAGCTATTACATATTTTAATATATATAATATAATATATGTTATATATTTTTATATATAATATATATTATATATATAATAATTATATATAACTATATATAATTATATCTAGTTATATATTATATAAATTATATATAACTATATCTAGTTATATATATTATATTATATATTTGTATATTATATTATGTATTATATATTATATATAACTATACATATTATATATAGTTACATATAAATTATATATAACATATATAGTTGTATATAAATTATATGTAACTATATATATTGTATATATTTAGTTAAGGAGATAGTATATATGGGCAGTCAACAAAGTTGTTAATTGATTTGCATACTATCAAAATTTTGGACCTGATCCAGTTTTTGGGCTCAAAAATACTGACTGAATTAAAATCCAGGTCTCCCAGATGAAGGACCTTGTAATGTGACAGTAAATGTAAATGTATTTTTTAAGCTTAGTTTGGTATCAGTTTAAGGAGCACAAAGGAAGTTGTTTCACATGAACATATTACATAATGCCTAAGTGGGGGCTTTTAATGTATTTATCACCTGAATATTGTACATTGTACCCATTAAGTATTTTTTAAATCTCTCACCTCCTTTCCACTCTCCAACCTTTCCAAGTCTCCAACGTCTGTTATTTAACTTTCTATGTCCATGTGTACAAATTGTTTAGCTCCCACTTACAAGTGAGAACATGTTGTTTAACTTTCTATTTCTGAGTTATTTCACTTAAGATAATGGGCTTGAGTTCCATCCATGTAGCTGCAAAATATATGATTTCATTCTTTTTTATTGCTAAATAGTATTCCATTGTATAGATACCATTTTCTTTATTGAGTAATTAATTTATGGACACGCAGGTTGATTCCATATCTTGGCTATTGTATTGTATTACATAGTGCTGTGATAAACGCAAGAGAGCAGATTTTCTTTTTTAATATTTCCATCGGTAGATACCCAGTAGTGGCATTGCTAGATCATACGGTGGTAGCTCTATTTTTAGTACTTTGGGAAATCTCTGTACTGTTTTCCATAGAAATTGTACCAATTTACATTCCCACTAACAGTGTATAAGTGTTCCCTTTTCCCTGCATTCTCACCATCTACTTTTTGTATTTTTAATAATAGTCATTCTGACTGGTGTAAGATGACACCTCATTATGGTTTTAATTTGCATTTCTTTTTTGATTAGTGACGTTGAGCATTTTCCCACGTGCTATTTGACTATTTGCACGTCTTCTTTTGAAAAATGTCTATTCATGTCCTTTGCTCACTTTTTAAAGGGGTTATTTGTTTTTATTTTTGTTGCTGTTGTTACCGAATTGTTCGAATTTCTTGTAAATTCTGGGTATTAGTCCCCTGTTGGATGCATAATTTGCAGATATTTTCTCCCATTCTGCAGATTGTCTGTTCACTCTGGTTTTTGTTTGTTTGTTTGTTTGTTTGTTTGTTTTTGCTATGCAAAAGCTAAGTGCCATTTGTTTGTTTGTTTGTTTGTTTGTGCTTCTGAAGTCTTACTCACAAATTCTTTGCCTATACCAACGTCCAGAAGAGTTTCCTCTAGGTATTATTTTAGCATTTGTATAGTTTCAGGTCTTATATTTAAATCTTTAATTAATCTTGAGTTGATTTTTTGCATATGAGGAGAGATAGGGGTCCAGTTTCATTCTTCTGCACATGGCAATCCCATTTTCCTGGCACCATTTATTGAAAAGGATATCATTTCTCTGGTGTATGCTTTTGTCAGGTTTGTCAAAGATCTGTTGGATATAGATATGTGACCTTATTTCTGTGTTCTCTATTCTGTCAATTTAATCATATCGATTCCCCTAGCCAGTCCACAGAGGGACCTATAGACATTTTTCAGGGGCCTTTCGACTAGGAAAATAGATTTGAACACTGTGAGAAAAATTGAACTGAAGTTTCAAGTGTACATTGATCCCAGGAACCCAGGCCATTATCAGGGTCTTGTGGTAAATTGGAGCTCAGGCGTATTGGGTAATAAATGCAGATCTGGCCAAAATCCAACTCTCAGAGTGTCCTCTACATTTGAAGATTCACTCTGGTTATTTTTTACTGGTGATATTGTAGTAAACATACATAGTTGTTGATATAAGCCCTTTTCTAATAGGCCTAGTGCACAAGGCCAAGTGGACTACTCTGAAACTGTCCTCATACTTTGGCTGAGACAGCATATCAAAAACAGTATATTTTATATTATATTTATATTTACATTTATATTCATATTGTTTAAAAACAAGATATTTTAGGGAGTTTAGCAGAAACTGGTGCCATTTTTAAAACTGAAGGATTTGGCTGGGCACGATGGCTCACGCCTGTAATCCCAGCACTTTGCAATGCCGAGGTGGGCATATGACAAGGTCAGGAGTTCAAGACCAGCCTGGCCAACATAGTGAAGCCCTGTCTCTATTAAAAATACAAAAAAATTGGTCGGGCGTGGTGGCAGTCGCCTGTAATTCCAGCTACTTGGGAGGCTGAGGCAGGAGAATCGCTTGAACCTGAGAGGTGGAGGTTACGGTAAGCCAAGATTGCACCATTGCACTCCAGACTGGGCGACAGGACTGAAATTCCATCTCAAAAAGAAACAAACAAACAGGGGTAGTGTGGCCTGAAATATCACCATCTAATTCACAAGTCTGGGACTTGCCAAAACCAGATGCATCCTCAAAAATATTTGTAGACTACTGCAAATTAAAAAAAAGAATAGTAGACCCACTTGCAATCATTTTCCGTATGTGTTATCATTGCTAGAGCTGAAAAAGAGAACATATGATGACTGTAGTGTTTATAGAAAGTCCCAGTGGGAGAATTACAAGATAGCACCCCACCCTGGTATTTGGAGCAAGGTCATAGTCTTTGCCATGGAAGATTATATACCTTTTGAGGAAAAACAAACAAACAAAAAAAACCGCAGAAAAGTCTACTGAACTGCTGGAAAGCTACTTGGTCCTGATAGAAAATACCTGTTTATGAGATGACCCCATCACAATTGTCCATCATGGGTTGGGTATTTTAGAGGCACCCTGTCTACATGATAATGTGGGCTCATCCAGGATATAGCAGAAGTGGGAACACAGGTCACAAGTAAGTTGCATGAGAAGTAATCCCAGAAGTTCAGGTCATCATGCACTACTGCTGTACCAGTGCCTCATCCATCATTATACCTATGGCTGTGAGTAGAATCTTTACAAGCAGGGGAAAAAACCTGAAGTTATTTTAGTGTGGCCTTGAAAGAGAGTAATGATGTAAAGTTTTTCTGATGTACAGTGTTTTGCTTGAGCAATTAGCCACCTATAATTTGTAGAAAGAGAAGTCATTCATCATTAGAAAATAAAGTGACACATGGGTAGTGACAGATGTCTTGGATGAGTCAGGGGTCTGGAAGGAAAAAGACTGAAGGATTTAGAACAAGAAATTCTATGCTAGAGACATATAGATTGATCTATGGAAATGGATATGAAGGGTGAAGATTACTATCAAATATGAATATCCATTATATAGTATACAACAAAGAAGATGACCTAAACAAAAAAATATGCACAATTGCTCAGCTAGTTGACATCAGTCAGCCTCTGTCCTCAGTCAATCCCGTGCTAATATGATAGGCACATGAGCAAAGAGGCCATGATGGCAGAGGTGAAAGTCCCAAGGCTGATTTAGCTACAACCACTGCTGAATGACTAGCCAGCAATGGAGACCAATACTAAGTCCCTGAGAAGGCATCTTTCTTTAAAGAAATAATAACTGATTATATTAGACTCCAACGAATTGAGCCAGTGTTTCATTCTGACAAAGGTAAACACATAATGTGGGTGTATTAATGTGTTCTCACACTGCTTTGAAGAAATAGCCGAGAATGGGTAATTTTTAAGGAAAAAAGTTTAATTGACTCACCATTCCACATTGCTGGAGATGCCTCAGGAAATTTACAATCTTGGTGGAAGACAAAGGAGAAGCAGGCACCTTCTTCACAGGACAGCAGGACCGGATGAGTGCCAAGCAAAAGTGGAAGCCTCTTATAAAACCATCAAATCTCGTCAAGTATTACCAACAGCATGTACAAAGAGAAAGCACAGCTAAACCAGCTTGGCAAAATGTCCTCAAGATGAGAAAATGTTATACTGAAACTCACATTAAATTTCGAATATTTCTTTTTGTAAGATTTCTAACATGGAAAAAATAGGTAAGTAATATAGCCAGGACTATTGGCTAAAATACCTACTGTTGTTTTGGATGTAATATGAGACAGTTTTTTATTATTTCAGGAGTAAATGATTCATCAATAAGCTTTAGAATATTTACTGAATATTCTTTATAAGAAGGAAATAATTATAAAATGCCTAATTGATATATTTTAAACCTGTCTGTGACTTCTCAGTAGCTTAATTATTGCATTGATTAGAGATTTTCTTTAATTTATTATATGAGATATTGTATAACTACTAATTTAATAAGTTAAGATTATAGAGTACAATTGAGATCTTTATATATGTATATAATATTAATTTTCAATAATCATGGGAATCCATGCTTTGATTAAAAACTAATCAATGTCAGAAAATATTTTAAAACAATGTATTTGAGTGGTAAAAGTATACACTCTTTGCATGACATTTGTAATCTAAACATTTTTGTAATAATAGAAAACTATCTTAAAGTTTCACTTGACTGTATTCTTAATTATTAAATATTGCCTTTAGTGAAGTTGTAATATACAGTAAGTACACTGTAGTTTGTTCAAATTTTGGATCAGTTAAAATACGATATCATTCTTAAGGTTTTAACACAAAGTTTTTTTTAGAATAAAATGCAGCAAATTTTTCAAAGTGATTTAAATTTCTAAGGTAATTTGGTTGAGATACCTAGATGAAAAAATCTATATCTTGAGTGTATATGACTAATGATCATATATTTATCTTATAAATCTGGAGATGAAATTTAGTCATTTACTAAAACTCTGATTTACAGCACATATGAATTCTTCTTTGAAACTAGGAAGTCAAAATTACATTGGGGAGAACCACTGCAAATAAAATATGCTAACCATTGTATATGAAGGTGACATTTCTGACATACCTTGAATTAAAGCACTGAGTTATTTCTGCAAAACAGACAGTTGTGTTTTACATTATCTAGGTATGATATTTTTTACTCAGTGTATCTATGGGCTACTGTCATTAATATTTAAAATTCTAGTTATTACTTTTGTGTATTTCAAAATATTTCATGGATGTAATACACAAAATACTGGGATAATACAAAATAGTAATAGGCGTGAATAAACATAAATGCAACCAAATGCAACTGGTTGCATTTGATTCCAGATCAAATGGATCTGGAAAATGATGCATTACAAAATGTAAATAGGTTTTTAATATAATATTTAACATATTTTATAATAATTTTAAATATTTAAAACTTGTACTATTTAATTTTCCCCAGAGTATTTGGATATCGATGGAATACTTATTTTCAGAGAGCATCTCTGCTCCATGTTTTCACATTTTGGGAAATTTTACTTTATGTAAACCTAATTGGTTGATAAAATAAAAGCTTGAAATTTTGACCATACTTTCCATGAAGCTTTAGGAGTCTGAGAGAAACATTTTAATTCATTTAAAGTTATCAAATCTACATAAGATGCCTCTGTTTTTAATCACTAGTAAACACACATCAGGCATAAAAAATATCATTTAATACTATTTATTTTGGAAAAAAATGAAGTTTAAAATGTGCAGTGCTAGGAAGTACTTTTCTTATCACAATTGTGTCTCATGCCACAAATGCTTTAAAGAGGTGTTTTTTTCTTTCAAAACACAAAATACTTTAAGTGGCTCCTCTCTAATAATCATTAGGCAATAAATACTATTAGACACCATCGAGTACATACAATTATCAAATGCAATCCTGTTGTAACAATAAGAAAAAATTGGTGAAATAATATTTTTTGTTAAAACACGAAATTATTGATGCTAGTTTCTTTTGGTGGTGGATAAGTTTTAAATAGATATCAAGTGTACAATGTTAACTTATCATAATCCTCAGCTCCACAAGGATTATTATCAGCAAGCAGTGAGAGGGATCTACACTCTTTTTTTCTTACAAGCTTTACTCTCTTTTCCAATTCTTATTGCCCTCCCTTATAGGGACATTGTGTTTTTCATAGACCCATGACTCTGTTTTACATAAATGACATTTTGTTTTATATATATATACATATATATATAAATATATATGTATATATAAATATATAGATATATATGTAGATGTATAAATATATATAGATATATAGATATATATAAATATATATAGATATATAGATATATATAGATATATAGATATATAGATATATATAGATATATAGATATATATATAAATATATATATAAATATATACAGATATATATAGATATAAATATATACAGATATATATAGATATATATAAATATATAGATATATATACAGATATATACAAATATATAGACATATAAATATATACAGATATATATAAATATATATATATAAATATATAAATAAAATATATATAAATATATATAGATATACATATAAATATATATAAATATATATAGATATACATATAAATATATATGGATATATATAAATATATATACATATACATATATATAGATATATATAAATATATATAGATATATAAATATATAGATATATATAAATATATATAGATATATAAATATATAGATATATATAAATATATATAGATATATAAATATACAGTTATATATAAATATATACAGATATATAAATATATAGATATATAAATATATACAGATATATAAATATATAGATATATAAATATATAGATATATAAATATATAGATATATATAAATATATAGATATATAAATATATAGATATATATAAATATATAGATATATATAAATATATAGATATATAGATATATAGATATATAAATATATAGATATATAGATATATAGATATATAAATATATAGATATATAGATATATAAATATATATAGATATATAAATATATATAGATATAGAGATATATAGATATATATAAAGATATAGAGATATATAGATATATAAATATATATAGATATATAAATATATACAGATATATAGACATATAAATATATGTAAATATATGTAGATATATAGACATATAAATATATAGATATATAAATATATATAAATATATATAGATATATAAATATATAGATATATAGATATATAAATATATAGATATATATAATATATAAATGTATATAGATATATAAATATATAATGTATAAATATATAATATATAAATATATATAATATATAAATATATATCTATATATAAATATATATAATATATAAATATATATCTATATATAAATATATATAATATATAAATATATATATCTATATATAAATATATATAATATATAAATATATATATCTATATATAAATATATATAATATATAAATATATATCTATATATAAATATATATATCTATATATAAATATATATAATATATGAAAATATATCTATATATGAATATATAATATATAAAAATATATAAATATCTATAAATATAAATATATATCTATATATAAATATATATATCTATAAATATAAATATATATCTATATATAAATATATATCTATATATAATATAAATATATATATCTATATATAATATGAATATATATATCTATATATAATATGAATATATATATCTATATATAATATGAATATATATATCTATATATAATATGAATATATATATCTATATATAATATGAATATATATATCTATATATAATATGAATATATATATCTATATATAATATGAATATATATATCTATATATAATATGAATATATATATCTATATATAATATGAATATATATATCTATATATAATATGAATATATATATCTATATATAATATGAATATATATATCTATATATAATATGAATATATATATCTATATATAATATGAATATATATATCTATATATAATATGAATATATATATCTATATATAATATGAATATATATATCTATATATAATATGAATATATATATCTATATATAATATGAATATATATATCTATATATAATATGAATATATATATCTATATATAATATGAATATATATATCTATATATAATATGAATATATATATCTATATATAATATGAATATATATATCTATATATAATATGAATATATATATCTATATATAATATGAATATATATATCTATATATAATATGAATATATATATCTATATATAATATGAATATATATATCTATATATAATATGAATATATATATCTATATATAATATGAATATATATATCTATATTATTAGATTATATATCTATGTTAATATATATCTATATATGAATATATATCTATATATAAATATAAATATATATCTATATATAAATATATAAAAATATATATCTATATATAAATATATATAAATATATGTCTATATATAAATATATATCTATATATAAATATATATCTATATAAAAATATATAAAAATATATATAAATATATATCTATATAAAAATATATATAAATATGTATAAATATATACCTATATAAAAATATATATATAAACATATATAAACATACATCTGTATATAAATATATACATATATATTTCCAGCCAACCATTTGTTTATAAGAACTCTCTGTGTACCTGTAACTACATCTAATGGGTTGTTTCTGACTGTTGCATTGTTTGTCCACAGTATATACAAACTATATTTTGCACCTGCAATCATCTAATGATAGGTACGTAGAGGACCTCAACTATTGAGTACGAAAAGTGGCTATCTACTAATGAAATGTGTTAGAATTACACTAGGAAATCAGTCCTACAATGTCAGTTCAAATACATTTGTATATACTTTTCAGGGACCAGCCTATTTTCTCTATAATCTGCTTATTGTTATGCTTAGATAATTTTTCTAACAGGCTTCTGTATATTCATTCTTACAGTCAGTAATTTGCTGAATATTTCAAATATTAACTCCCAGTATAAGATTGTCTAGATATAATCTTTAAACTATCCTAAATTGGTTAATTTTGTCTATAGAGTTTTTTGTCAATCAGAATAGTTTAATTTCACAATAGTTCACTCATTTTTTAATTATTTATGCTTTTTAGATATTGTCTACAAGTTCACTCTTCCATCTTATTTTTCTCTGAAGACATTTCATAGAACACTCCTCAATTTGATATTTTATCATAACTAAAATCAGGCTATTCAAGTTGGCAGGTTTACTGCAGAAATGTGTGGTCTTCTCAGGCAAAAGTTACTGATTTGCTCCATCATGTTTATTTTGATTACCTGGATAATATGATGACCCACTGGGTTTCCTCATTGTAAAGTAATTATTATTTTGAATTAATAATTACATTTCGGGAAGATAGTCTGATTGTATAAATAAACTATTATTTTTTATTCATGCAATGAATCATCAAAATTAATTATTTAACATAAGAAAGCTGGAAAAAATATACACTCAAAAAACAAAAGAATAAAAAACATGAAAGAATAAAGTAATGCAAATTCAGAAATGAGATGAAAACTTTAAAAACTTAATTCACTGTATACTTAATATCCACAAATATTAGGCATGTGCAAGAAAAGAATAGAATTCTATAAAAATACTGTAAGTACATAAGTTCTTAGAAATTTTATATATCATACACGTGCTTAAAAAATCAGAAAGAAATTTGAAGATAATTTGAGAAAGAAAGAAAAAAATGAGAAAGGAAGAGATAAAGAGAAATAAATGAAAGTATTAAAAACGTGTACTCATCCTTACAGATATTAATGTAACCAAAGCAGAAGTAATAAAAAATAGTCTGTGGTTCATGACCAAAAGATTTTATAAGAAAGGATAGCTTAAACACATATTTAGCATGTGTATATATAAATGTTATTTATTTATATGTGTATATTAAATTGACATATGATAAAGGAAAAACCACAAAGAATGTGTAAAGTTTTAGAACTTATTAATGACTTTAGATGCAATAATTTGTGTAACTATTCTTTGACACTTTCTTTCTAATCCCATATTACTTCTACATGGATTAGAGAGCTTTTCTATCATAAGAGAGTGCTATTCCTGTTGCACCATTTATTTCAGTATTAATATATCTATGTATGCATTTCTTTTTTTATATCAGTGTGTTTAATAGTTTCTTATTTCATTCACTAGGTCATAACCTTTTTCTATTATTGGTAGTCTCTTTAAGACGGCTCATTTTCTTTTATACATATCTCCATTGTTATTTGAGTTCATCTCTGTTGTCTACCACCACAAGATGTTTCAGGTTCATTTTGTACATATATTTCCCAGCAATGGAAGCAATTGTTTCTCCAAGGACACTGGTTTCTCTTTGTAAAGCATGATAATTAGGCCTGGCACGGTGGCTCTCACCTGTAATCTCAGCACTTTGGGAGGCTGAGGTGGGTGGATCACGAGGTCAGGAGTTTGAGACCGGCCTGGCCAGTATGGTGAAACCCAACTTCTTCTAAAAATACAAAAATTAGCCGGGTATGGTGGCAGGTGCCTGTAATCCCAGCTACTCAGGAGGCTGAGGCAGGAGAATTGCTTGAACCCGGGAGGCGGAGGTTTGAGTGAGCCCAAATTGCACCACTGCACTCCAGCCTGGGTGACAGAGCAAGTCTCTGTCTTGGGGGTAAAAAAAAAAAAAAGAATAATATTTAAACCCAAGGCTGTGTGCTAATTGTGCTCATTGCTTTCAGGGTGGCATTACTTCTTGGGCATCTTAATGGACAGAGATAGGAAACAGAGGCATGCATTCACAGCCATTCATACCTACGTGCATGTGTATGTATGTGTGCATACTCACACTCATACACATATGCACATATGCAAACACAGAGTAGAGATTTCTACATTTAAAATCATGATTTCACTATGATCTCTTTTATTTCAAACAAAATGGCAGAATTCATCCTTTCTTCTTTTCCATATCTATATTTATTTTCTCTGTTAATAAAAAAATTATCCAATATATATTTACTTGTCTGTCCTTGAATATACATATCATAGTTTTAAATTCTCTAAATGATGAGTCTGTGAAAAATTAACAAAAGCCTATCAATTAGAGTGCTGATATCCTCAGGAATATTATATATAATATATATAAATATGGCCAATATATATTTGGATGGCCAAATTGCTATATTCCAAAATTTCAAAGTTAATTCGTTTTCCCCACTTTTGTGTGGTGTAGTTATGTTATTTATTTATTTAACTACATATATAGTTAATGATTCAATATTATGCTTTATTTCATCTGTCCATAACTGATGTTATGTAACTCACTTACAATATGATTTTAAGGATTGTTTTCCCATTCTTGTTTATTACAGTTATTTTCTTTATTTGAGTATTTGAAATGTTACTGTCTTAGTTCAGGTGCCACACAATGTACCATGGATTGGGTGGCTTATAAGCAGCATTATTTATCAAAGTTCTGGAAGCTAGAAGTCCGAGATTAAGGTAGCAGCACTGTATGGTTCTGATGAGGACCCTTTTCTGAACTGCAGAATGCTGATTTCCAGTTGTGTCTTATAATGGTAAAAAGAGAGCTACCTAGTTCTGTGGACTTTTATTTATTTTCCTTTTTCTTTGAGAAGGGTCTTGCTATGTTGTCCAGCCAAACTCCTGGACTCAAGAATTCTCCCGCCTCGGCCTTCTGAGTAGCTAGGACTTTATATAGCTTATTCTTATAAGGGTACAAATCCCATTCCTAAGGGCTCCACCCTCATGACTTAATTACACTCAAAAGCCCCACCAGCAAATACCATCATATTGAAATGACAAATTCAACATACAAATTTTGGGGGGACACAAATATCCAATTGCTTGTATTTGACAGGTAACCAAGTCAAAGTTAGTTCAGAATTATATAAAAAGGGTCAGTCGGAAAAGTGATGTTTCTTCCCATTACTTTTATCATTTTCACCCCATTTCTTTCCATTTTCTCTAGGTAACCAAGCTTGTTAGGCTATACTTTATCCTATGTGATTTATTTTTGCAATAATATGCAAATACCAGTATATTTTACTGTCCCCTCTTATTTTTCCCAAAATACCATGGTAAATGTCATTAATTTAAATATTAAAAGTAGAGAGTGACTTGTTTAAGAATGACTATGTCGTATAGACAGATCAGGAAATATTTTATGTCAAAGCACTATTTATACTGAGACCCAGGAAGAAGACAGAAAGTTTTATGAGGTAGCAGTTTCTATAGCTCTTGAATGTTGATGTTTGTTTTTATAATTTGGATATTTAATTTTTTATATGTCTTTAATTGTTTTGACTTCATGATATAGTCCCTTCAATCACAGATCATAATATATTCTTTGTGTATGATTTATTATTTACACAATGAATAAAAGCCCATACAACTATAATTTCATAAAAGTTAATTTTTGAAAACTTGTGTGGATTATTATGATTGGATCAGTATTTCTTCATGTGATTCACAGTACAAAATTTAAAGCTGAAATCTACTTCATATTTGCTATCTTGTTACATATTATCAAGATTGCTTATGTTTTGGAGTGAATAGAAATGAAAAATTGAGTTATATAACAGAGACTTGTGGCAGAATAGTCATCAGACGTGTTATTGTTATGTGATTTTATGTTATAAAAATTACAGCTGAATTTTAAGAGGAATGGGACAGATATAGGTCATGAAAAATAAAATATCATTGAAAACATAAGACTAATAGTTAAAATAATCTATTGCTTAATTCTGATATCCTCTTAATATACGTTTATACATTTAAATCTATTTTGCTTGTCTCAACAAGATTGCATAATGATACCTCCAACATATTTAATATTTACTTAGCCCTGGTATATTTAATTATTCATTCAATCCTAGAATATACAAATAGTTTCAAAATTATTAGATAACACACTCTGAGTAACAAATGTACTAATTGAACTACATTTGTTTATATTCCTTTTGGCATTAGCCTGAGTTTGGATGGCCAAAATGCTATATTCCAAAATTTCTAAATTAATTCCTTTTCCCTAGTTCTGGGTGGTGTAGTTATGTTATTTATTTAAAATATGGTAATTTGTTTCTATTTATATTCCATTTAGAGTTTTCTTTTGCTTTTATGATTTCCATAAGTATGTAAAACATTAATATAACTCCAAAAGATGTATACAAAAATGTATATTCAGAAAATTACTGTGGTTCATTTTTGTTTCCTTTTATTATTGAACAATTTTTATACCACAAAACGTGCCCTCTTAAAAATTTGCAGGCCAGCATTTTTAGTACATTTATTATATTTCCTTTCTCACCATTTTAATCTATTTTATCTATCTGACATTAAATAAACTTAATACATTATTCAAATTTTATTCTACACTCAGTATCGTGTCTTGCACTTTACTGTGATTACCTCATGTTTACATATATAGGCCTCACTTATGGATGAAGTTACTGAGCCTAAGAGAGATTACATAAATTTTTCAATATCATATCACTGTGCTCATGAACCAGATTTAGAAGCCAGGTCATCTGAGGCCATATTCCATGTACATAGTAAGTCCCAAACTGCTTCTCTACTGCTGTAATGCTGCTCCAAATACTGCAGCACCTCACCTAGATTTTTGTCAATGTGCCCAACTAGTATATTTGCTGCTGTCCTGCCTTACCTATGGTCTTTTCGTCACAATGCAGCCAAATGATCCACTGAAAACCTCAGGTCAGATCATGTCTTCTCTCTGTTTGAATTCCTACAATATTTCCCCCTTTGAATGGAAATAAAATCCACAGTAGTTAAAGGGGCTAATGTTTCTCCATGATCCTTACCCTCATTTTTATGGATTCATCTTCTAACACTCTACCTTGATAGTTGATATGTCAACCACACTAGCCTCTTTGCTGGATACCAATCAGGTTCTCTCCTTTAACATTATTACTATTATTTTAATTCTCACTCTTTCCACATATCCTCATGTTTTTTGCACTCTCTATTCTACATATCTTAGCTTATCATGAGTCATTTCCTGACCACAGTTCACTTTTTCCCTGCCCCAGCATTTTGGATCCCCTTACCCTGTTTGGTTTCCTCTGTAGTGCTTATTGATGACTGGCATAGGTTAAAATTCACGTACGTGATTCTCTTGTGTTCACTAGAATCACCACAAGGAATATGGTGGTTTTGTCACTGCTGTATTTCCAGGACCCATAACATATACTTTTCCAACAAAACAAAAGATTAGGCTTTAAAGACCCAAAGCTGATGATGGGCTATAAAATGTGGAGTAGAATTAGTTTAGTAATTCTCTACCCTAGAAATATATAGAAAAGAAATAAACTAAATAAGGAAGGAAGGCACTAACATCTGCTATTGAATTGATTCTAATTATACTAATGAAACTTGATATTGCCATTTCCTACCACATGAATAATTATACAATAGCTTATTTGCATGTGAACATATATGGGTGTAAATTAATGCAAATCAGAATCTAATGAAGAGTCACCTGTATGTAAATTATTCAGACCAATTAATTGTATAAAACTGTTTAAGAATAATTGCAAAACTCTTCTTAAAATTAATTTCTTGCAGCAAAAAATGGAGGAATTTCATGTAGCATTTTCTTGCTGGGTGTCTAGCTCTAAATTGCAGACATTCATTGCGTGAACAGCTTTAGCTAAACATGGAATAATAAGGATCTTTTGGAAAACAGAAGCTGCTAAATATTCAAAAGATATTTGTTCACATCTAGTTGAAAGGTAAAGCTGAAAGGAATGATGTTTAATAGACTCTGACAAGTATTTAGAATAAAAGCATGTCACAAATTATATTACAACCATGGAAACGCTAACCACTGATAAATTTAACATAAAATTCTCCTTATCCCAATTGATGGACAAAGGGAACAATAAACACATTTCATATAAAATCTACCTTGACTCATTGATTGGAAACCTTTCTTATCTGCTGAAATTTGACCTTTGCTAACACATAGCAACAGATCTAAGCTTGATATATATTTTTTTCTTTTTTCTTTTTCTTTTTTTTTTTTTGAGACAGAGTCTCGCTCTGTAGCCCAGGCTGGAGTGCAGTGGCGCGATCTCGGCTCACTGAAACCTCTGCCTCCCAGGTTCAAGCGATTCTCCTCCCTCAGCCTCCTGAGCAGCTGGGACTACAGGTGCCCGCCACCATGCCCAGCTAATTTTTTGTATTTTTAGTAGAGACGGGGTTTCACCATGTTAGCCACGATGGTCTTGATCTCCTGAACTCATGATCTGCCCACCTCGGCCTCCTAAAGTGTTGGGATTACAGGCATGAGCCACTGTGCCCGGCCTTGTTCTTCCTTTTTTAAATTTATATTTTTTCAATGGAACATTTCAGAATATATGGAAAAAGTCAAAGGATTGGCAGAAGAATGAGGAAGAAGAAAATATTTAATCCCTACTTTTAAAGCACTTTTAGATTCTGTTTCACGTTAACTTGTGATATCTGCTATGGGGTGTTTTCAAAAGAAAATAGCTTATTAATTTACTCATATGACAAAATGAATTATTTTTTCATTTAGACCAGTAACAGCAAAGGAGATGAAACAGCAAAGGAGATGGAAACTTTAAGACATAATGTGAGTTTGCTGTACCTTTTGGAAATATTTAATTTTGTTATAAAGAATAAGAAAAAATAGGAAAGATAAAATTCATAAGACAAGTTAAACACAGATAATAAATAACCTATTTGTTCATAGACTATTGATACATTAATAGGATACATTAGGTATACATAAAGGATGAGTAAATAACATGAAAGATTTAGATACCCTAAGATAGGCTAAATGTAAAGTAAGTTAGATGTAGGAAACAATAAAGATAGTAACAGTATATAGATAATTTGATGAAATAAACAAGAGTATCACTTTTAGATAGAAATACATGAAAACATTATGATTATGGCACTTCTGGGCTGACAGCTATATTTCTCCTAAATTGGCCACCCATTGATGACGCTCGGTATGGTCCCACTCTGCCCATATGTGCTCAGCCCAAAAAATACAGATAAAACTCATAGCTTTTCAGCAGGATAATTGGCAAGCTACAGCTATTGGCAAAGCATATTTTAATGTATCATTCTAATATAAGATGTGTGTGTATCATTGGCCTACACATTTTCCATCTGTTGGAGTTCCTGTGATCAAACCTTGACTCTGGTCCTTATAACCAAACCATCTGTGGAGAATGGTACAGTGAGGGTAAAGGGGAGGGGAGAAACAAATAGATAGATAGGAAATAGAGAAATTACATATGAATGTTGCATAACTCAGGATTCAAGTGGTGTGATCCTTCCACAAATGTGTGCTTTATCATACGTATATTTCCCTCTATAGCATCTTTCTCCTGCTTCTCTTAATGCATTTCAATTTAATTTGTTAAGCTGTGTGTTTCAACCACCTTAAATTGGTTTGTGAGTGATTCAGTTCCAGTGACATCTGAGATACAGTTCACCTGGTATTGTACTTGGAGGTTACCACTTCATTAAGCTAATTCCCCACATGATCAGGCACTGATGCCCTTAAAACCTGGCAAAAGGGTCAAATATATTGGGCCACTTTTTTCTGAAGCTTTACTGGATCCCATTTTCATATATGCCTCTCCCCATGGGCCAAGAAAATGCTCCCACTTAGAGTTCATGCCTCCACTTTGTAGATCAGGCTGTGGGTGCCTGAGAATGAAATTCTGAGTCACAATTGTTCTGAGACCAATATCAGTGTCTGCATGGGCTCTTACTCTAGTTCTGTCCCTGTAGATAGAGGCCAAGATGACTTGTTTACAGTATGGATAAACAAAACTTGACCATGTGGGCAGCTCTGTTCACCTGCATGCTCTCCAGATCCCTGTAGTGCAGAGTCAGGGAGGGAGGCAATTGTGAGAGGGAGGCCAGGACTGGCACTGTCCATGGTGCTATATTTCACCCTGGCAATAAAGGGAGTTCAATATTTTCAAATTCAAACTTGGGTTTTCAAGAGCTTATAAAGGTACATTCGACAAAGTAGAAGCATAGATTATACTTTATTTCACAATCTGGTAACTTTTAAGTCTCTAGACATATGGTATGTGGGCTGCCATTTGTACCCAACCTTCTTGCAAGTATTATGGCTGAGTCTGCCTTAAGGCCTTTATTTATCTATATAAAGAAGGAAAATGTAATAGTATGCAAAAGTAAAGTGATTTTTGAAGAAATACCAAAACTTTGACTCAAATATTACATAATTTTAAAATAATTTTGCTTCTCTAAAAATTATGTAGCATTTTGATTTTTGGATTTTTGGAAAACATTGCAAACAAAATAGCTAGTGCTTAAGGAAAGGCAGACTGGAACAGATAAATGAGGTAATGGAAACTTTGTGCACTTTAATTGTTAGTAATAAGATTTGGTGGCAAAATCAAATACTTTTAGTGAAGGCTAGAGTGGGGTCAATATTGGAGCAGTGCATGTCTAGACTTTGTTATGGATACCATATTTTAGTCAGTTCTTCTGAAATCAAACTATTTTTAAACAGACCAAAAAAATCCAGGGCAAAACTCTCTTATTTATGCACTTTGACTGCTGCTTTTTTAAAAAATTTTATTAGCTACCTGCCTTTTCTTGTCAAATTCTCCTGATAATTTTATTTAATGTATAGAAGAGTAATGATTTTATACATACTTTTGAATATTTAATTATGCAATATATAAAATACTTGCAAACCCACGAATTTTCATGATGTCTCCTAAAAATATTGGCAAATGTGGTGATGTTTATGAGAACTGCCTTGCCTGCTGATCAATCTTTACTAAAAACTTAAGAATTTTATTCATCTATGTCTCTAATATAATGTATAATTTATCATCAGTGGTAAATAAAAATAAGTTTTAAAACAGAAAAAAATAATTCAATTAAAAAAATAAAATCTGAGATACAAAAAGAGAACTCCAGAAATTATGAACCTCCAAAGTTTTTCAGAGTAATTTTGCATGATCAAACACAAAAGTCACTTCTGCAAAGGAAAAGTTAAAAAATGTATTACTAAACATTTTTAAAAAGATATTTTATACTTAAAAATTGCTGAAGAACAGAAATAATATAAATAAAAGATAAATTGATTTTGATACTTGATAAAAAATATAAAGTACAAAAATGTGAGAACCTGTATGTCCTACATTAATTTTATTGATTTCCAGAAAAACAAAAACATAAATTAAGAATGAGGTGAGAGTAGGAATAAACAAGAAAGAAAATGTTAAAATGATGAAACTGTCAAATAGAGATAATTTTATATCTTTCTTTTCCATTTGAATTCCTTGTATTACTTTTTCTTGTCTGATTTTTCTTGCTGATACTTCTAGTACAATAGAAGTGGGAAGAGTGTGTGTCCTTGCCTTAAACCACATTTTAGAGGAACAGTTTTCAGTTTCCTTCCATTGATTATGATGTAGTGATGCATGAGTTTTTAATAAATGACTTTCATTATGATGAGATATTTTTCTTCTACATCTAAAGTGTTGAGCATTTTTATCAAAAAAGGATGAACTTTGTAGAATACTTTTCAGTGTCAATTTAGATGATCACATTTTTTTTTTTGTTCTTCAGTCTGTCAGTGTATGCATCATATTACTTAATTGACATATGTTAAAGCAGCCTTGAATTCCACAGATAAATTCCACTTGATCTTGATGTATAATCATTTTGTTGTGTTTTAAATTTTATTTACTAATATTTTATTAAGAATTTTTGTATCAAGTTTTACTAGAGATACTAGCCCGTAGTTTTCTTTTCTTGTGATATGTTTTTCTGGCTTAGGTAGAAAGCTGAGGCTAGCCTCATAAAATATGTCACAAGGTAATCCCTCCCCCTTTGTTTTTTGAAGAGTTTAAGAAGTATTGACATTTGTCTTTCAAAGTTTGCTAGAATTTAGCCATGAAGCCATCTGGTCTTAGACTTCTCTTTGTTGGAAAGTTTCTTTGTTTTTAACTTGTTTGTTTTTCCTTTTTACTTTTTTGTGTGGGTACATGGTAAGTGTATATATTTACATATGAGATATTTTGAAACAAACATACAATGTGTAATAATCACATCAAGGTAAATGGGGTATCTATGACCTCAATAATTTAACCTTTGTGTTATAAACAATTCAATTATACCTTTTTAGTTCTTTTGAGATGTACAATTAAATTATTATTGACTATAGTCACCCTGTTGTGTGATCAAATGCTAGATCTTATTCATCCTAGTTTTTGTACACATTAAACATTCCCATTTTCCCCAACCTCCACTACCTTTCCCAGCCTCTGATAACCATCCTTCTGCTCTCTATCTTCATGAGTTCAATTGTTTCAATCTTTGTCTCCCACAAATAAGTGAAACATGTGAAGTTTGCCTTTCTGTGACTGGTTTATTTTACTTAACATAATGACCTCCAGTTTCATTCATGTTGTTGCAAATGACAGAATTTCACTGTTTATACTGGCTGACTAGTACTCCATTAGGTATCCATAACAAAGGTTTTCTATCCATTTGTCTGTTGATGGACATTCAAATTATTTCCAAATTTTGGCTTTTGTGAATGTTGCTGCAAAAAACATGAGTGCAGATATCTCTTCAATATACTGATTTCCTTTATTTGGGGTATATGCCTAGCAGTAGGATTGCTGGGTCATATGGTAGCTCTGTTCTTAGCTTTTTGGGGAATGGCCAAATTGTTCTCCATAGTGGTTGTGCTAATTTACATTCCCACTAACAGTGTACGAGGGTTTGCTTTTCTTCACATCCTTGCCAGCACTTGTTATTGCCTGTCTTTTGGATAAAAGCCATTTTAACTAGGCTGAGATAATACTGAATTGTAGTTTTGATTTGCATTTCTCTGATGAGCAATGATGTTGAGCACCTTTTCATATGCCTGTTTGCCATTTGTATGTCTTGTTTTGAGGTATGTCTTGTTTTGAGAAATGTCTGTTCAGCTGTTTGCCCATTTATAAATAAGATTAGTAGATTCTTTCCTATATAGTTGTTTGAGCTCTTTAAATATTCTGGTTATTGATCTCTGGTTAGATAGGCAGTTTGCAGATATTTCTCCCATTCTGCGGGTTGTCTCTTCACTTTGTTAATTGTTGCCTTTGCTGTGCAGAAGCTTTTCACCTTGATATGATTCCATTTGTTTATTTTTGCTTTGGTTGCTTGTTCTTGTAGGGTATCACTCAAGGGAGAGATAGAGGTAGAAAGTTTATTCAAAGGAATAATAACAAATAACTTTCTAAACTTAGAGAAAAAATATCAGTATTCAAGTACAAGGTTATAGAACACCAAGCAGATCTAACTCAAATGAGACTACCTCGAGACATTTAAAAATAATTAACATACAATAAAGCTCCAATATTTCTGGCCACAGGCTTTTCAGTGGAAATCGTACAGGGTAGGAGAGACTGGCATGACATATTTAAAGTGTTTAAATTATTTTTTTTACCCTGGAATAGTATGTCCGGTGAAAAGATCCTTCAAACATGAAAGAGAAATAAAAACTTTCCCAGACAAACAAAAGCTGAGGGAGTTCATCAGCGTCAGACCTCTCCTACAAGAAAAGCTAAAGGGAGTTTTTCAAGCAGAAAGAAAAGGATGTTAATGAGTAATTGTAAATACACAGATAAACACAAAATATTATAATACTGTTAGTCACATGTAAACTACTGACTTTTATTTATTTATTTATTTTTTAATATATGGATCCAGGCAGGAGTGCAGTGGCTCAATCTCTGCTCACTACAACTTCCGCCTCCCAGGTTCAAGCAATTCTCCTGCCTCAGCCTCCTGAGTAGCTGGGACTACAGGCAGCCACCACTATGCTCAGCTAACTTTTTTTTTTTTTTTTTTTGTATTTTAGTAGAGACTACTATGTTGCCCAGGCTGTTCTCGACCTCCTGAGCTCAGGCAATCTGCACGCCTCAGCCTCTCAAAGTGCTAGGATTACAGGGATGAGCCACTGCACCCAGCCAACTACTCACATCTTAAGTAGAAAGACAAAAAGACGAACTGATAAAAAATAATAGCTACAAAACTTTTCAAAAAATAGTACAATAAGATACAATAGAAACAACAAAAAGTTAAAAAGCAGGCCAGGCGCGGTGGCTCATGCCTGTAATCCCAGCATTTTGGGAGACTGAGGCTGATCACCTGAGGTCAGGAGTTCATGACCAGCCTGCGCAATATGGAGAAATCCCATCTCTACTAAAAATACAAAAAATAGCTGTCATTTTGTTCTTTGTTTTGTTGTTGTTTCATGGTTTTGTCTTCTTCATTCCTTGCTGTGGGGCTCTGACCCGCCCCTAACCTCCGGCAGTGTCTAGGGGTGAGTGTTTACAGCTGGAGCCCCAGTGGGCGTGTATTACAGGGTGTTTTTTTAGTTTGCTGTCTATAGGCAGTTTGTGTTAACCAGCTCAATAGCTCAATTAGACCCCTTTCCTTTTCAGAAGGAGAGATTTCTGTATCCTGGGGTTTCTTGTCTTGGTGTACCAGAAGAATTGGATCACACATGGGCTTGGAGAATGAATGCAAGGTTTTATTGAGTGGAAGTAGCTCTCAGCTGATGCGGGAGCCAGAAGGGAGATGGTTTTCCTCTGGAGTTGGGCTGCTCAGCGGCCCGACTCTTTTTCGACCACTCCAGACAAACTCCGCATCCTTCTGCAATTGATGGACTGCTAGACTGCCTGTGCCTTTCGACATGCTCTTCCAGCAGTGTGTTCTTGATGACCAGCTCCTTGTGTCTTCTTCCGCCGATGTGTTTCTCATGATGTCCAGCAGATAGTGTGTGTACCCGCTAGGGTCTCAGGTTTTTATAGGCCCAGGATGGGGACATGGCAGGCCAGGGTGGTCTTGGAAAATGCAACATTTGGGCTTGGAAGCAGGAGTGTCTGTCCTCACCTAGGTCTGTGGGGGTGGGGCCCTAGCCAGGGACCATGCCCTCCATGCACTTCCCTTCCCCCTTTTCCGTATCATTTAAAGGGACCATTGTCTTCCCTTCCCAGCACTCCCGTATCATTTTCCCCCTCTGAAGAGGTACATCAAACTGACATTAGAATATGTAGAATGACCAGTCTTAGCTGCTTCCTGCTGTCAAGGGCATTGTTTTGGGGAAAATAGCAGCCAGATTCCTTCCAGAGTCTGTCTAAGGGTTCCTAGCAAAGGAGAACCATTGTCCAACGGTCTGGTCGCCTGATCATTTGGAGTTCGACGGCTTCTAGGTGCGAGAGAGAAAACAAGTTTTATAAGGTTAAGTATGCATGGGTTAAACATATGTATTATACAAGGAAATAATTTAATGCCAAAGATTACATTGACAAGAAGTGCAATATACTAACAACAGCATTGTACCCTTAGCTGTTTCACCCTGGTGAAAGAAATTAAACTTTGTATGGGAGCGGTTAAACTTTAGAAGAGAGATAACTATTCTTGCCCTATCTTTTAGCAGTTAATAGGCGCACCATGGGAATTCCTGGGTTTGTGGGCTTGCCTGGTGGCCATTAAAACTTCCATCTCTTTCCTGTGTTTGCTCTCTTTCCTGGGCCTCCCTGTCTCTATTATAAAAGATTGACATAGCCACTTTCAGGAGGTCCTCTAATGTACTATTTGGTCCCAGGGCCCATCTTTGTAACTTCCTCCTGATATCAGGGGGTGCCTGAGTAATAAATGTATCCTCTAGGATTAGTTGTCCCTCGACTGAATCGGGAGATACAGAAGTGCTTTAACAAGGCCCCTCTCAGCCTTTCCAGGAAGGCAGTGGGATTTTCATCAACTTCCTGGTCAATCATGGGCAGCTTAGTATAATTGAGATGCTTGGTCCTAGTTCTATGTAGGCCTTCCATTATGCATGCCTGAAAGTGACTCCTCTTCTAATCTTCCACCTCATCATTGGGATCCCATTTAGGGTCATTCACTGGTACTGCTTCTCTTCCAGTTGGATAATATTTGCACCCTTCCCTGACACTATATGTGATGCAACGGTCATCCCCAATTCTCTCTGCTGCTTGCAGAGCAGCCTGTTTCTCAGTGTCCATCAGGGTCTGATTCAAAAGTAACATAATGTCTCTCCAGGAGAGTTCAAATATTTGGGTCAAATTATTGAAAGCCTCTCTATATACATCAGGGTCATCTGAAAACTTTCGAAGATCTCCCTTAATTTGCTTTAAGTACTGTAGGGAGAAGGGGACCTGGACCTTACTGGGCCAAAATTCACTGGGCATCTGCTGGAGGGTCAGGAGTGAGACTGGGGCTTGTTTAGAGCAAGGATTTCTAGGAGGGGCAAGTGAGAGGCTCAAGCTGGATAAGGAGGTCTGGGTGTACCTGGAGGAGCAGGGCTGGAGGGAGCTGGCTCCTCTCCTGGGGGTGCCTTTGGGACTCTTATCTTTACTTCCCTGTGCTTGCCTCTTGCAGCCTTCCCTGAGACAGCAACAGGAAGGCTGAATCAATCCTACATTGTCAGTAAAGGTCTGGATTGCCTTGCAAGGTATAGAAAGCATGTACATACGCCGCCTCAGACCATCTGTCCTCAGGTCTACAGAAAACTTCCAACTGCCAGATTGTATCAAAATGGTTGATACAATCTGGTATCAGATTGGTTCCTTCCTGAGGCCAAGCTAGTCCTTCCTGTAAATTATAATTTGGCCAAACCTTGGTGCAGTGGGCTATGAAGCACTTTTCTTCCAGATTCTGAGTGTCAAAGAAGTCCCAGTGGTTCAGGATACACTCCAGAGGAGGATAAGGGGGCAGTGGTGAGGAGAACTGGTTGCCCATTCTGAAAGACAGGGAATAAAGGCGTCCCTCATTCCCTTCCTTCATTCATTCAGCAAAAACTCACGGTGTGATGGAGAGAGAAAGTGAACGTCCTCATTTCACTCTCCACCCCTTATGACTGAGCCCTGGTGACCTTGGCAGGTGTCAGTCATAGGTACAAATATGGTATGTACCCATGAAGCAGGGAAAACCTGGAAGGGAGGAATTAACCGCCCTCACCTACACCTCCATTTCTTCCTGCTGTTAGCAAACTTTGAGTTCCCTGGGCCTGTTTACGCCATGAGGCGTGGCCTGCTTCCGTGGGGTGGGGGGTTCAGTTAGCGAGAATTGGTCCAGGCCATTTACGTTGTGCCTGTTGCCTGGCTTTGGATCCTTCAGACCTGTTTTTGTTGTGTTTTGTTTTGTTTTGTTTTGTTTTGTTTTTCTAGGGCCCCAGCCTGAAGTTTGGAATCAAGTTTGGGACTGAAAAGGTATTTTCAAGACTGTTTGTATCCGTAGAGAGTATCTCAAATGCACCCTGCTGAATTTGCAGTTCTCAGCCAACAGGGGCCATTCCTCTGTTAACTTCCCTATCAGAAACAGAGCAGCGGGGAGGCTTCTCACAGAGCAAAGGAAAAAGGAGAAAACACTTTAAGGGGACCCCTAATCCTTACATCTTTCCCCAGTTCAGACCGGGTTGAATTCCTTGACCAGAGGAGGAAAGGTTCCACTGGACTGGCAGGCAAGAAGTGCTCATCTGTTGGCCCTGTGGGGTCATGACTACCACCACAGCTTTCTCCCACCCCCTCCTCATGGCTGTTGGGCTCAGCCTTTGTCCTGAGGGCCCACCCAGGCACCCAAGCTAGGAGGGGAAGGGGTAGCAGGAGATGTCCTGAGCCCTGCATGCCTGCGGCTGTCAAGATGGAGGCATACATGGCAGCTCTATGAACAATTGGTCTGATTTGCACCTTTGGTGGCTGAGCCTAATGCTCTCTTTGCTTAGTAACATTGCCGCAGCCTGTAGCAAAACTTAACATTATAAAGAAAGAGATAAGAGCCATTTTAAACCATGTGAGAGAGAAAAAGAGACAAAGTCTAGGGGTTTTGACTGGCAGGTTAGGGTGGTTGAAAACTCTGTGAAGGGAAACAGAGCCTCTTGCTCTCAGAAAAGAGAGAGAGATGGCAGGGTTTTGGAAGAGAGGCAGACCCAACAGTTTCAAATTCACTCACACTCATCTTCTTCAATCCCAGATGAGCCCCCAGTTGAAACAGGACAAGTTCCCTTGTCCCCCTCGCAGGAGTGTGGCTGGCTTCTTCAGTGCTCTGCTGCTCACACCTCTAAGGGAGCACACAGATGGGCAGGCTGTGGGGCTCGGACCCCATGGCAGTGTCTAGGGGTGTTTCAGCTGAAGCCCCAGTGGGCATGTGTTACGGGGTCCATAGGCAGCTTGTGTTAACCAACTCAATTATACCTGCCTCCTTATCACAGGGATAGGATCCTAAATCAAAGGATGTATCCTGGAGTCTCTTGCCTTGGTGTACTGGGAGAATCGGACCACACGTGGGCTTGGAGAATCAGTGCAAGGTTTTCTTGAGTAGGAGTAGGTGTCAGCAGATGGGGGAGCCAGAAGGAAGATGGTTTTCCCCTGGAGTTGAGCCTCTCAGTTAAAATCTGCGTTGTTTTGCCAGTTGATGGCCTGCCAGCCTGCCGGTGCTTATCAGCCTTGCTCTTCCACTGGTGTGTTGATGACCAGCTCCTTGTGTCTTCTTCTGCCAATGTGTTCCTCATGATGTCCAGCTGCTTTTGTATGTCTGCCTGCTAGAGTCTCGGGTTTTTATAAGCCCAGGTTGGGAGCATGGCGAGCCAAGGTGGTCTTGGAAAATGCAACATTTGGGTGTGAAGGCAGGAGTGACTGTCTTCACCCAGGGCTGCAGGGGTGGAGCCCTAGCAAGAGACCACGCTGTCCTCTCCCCAGCACTTCTCTTCTCCCCTTCTGTATCATTTAAAGGGACCAAGCTCTTCCCTTTCCAGCACTCCCATATCAGTGGTATGTTTTAGTCTCTTCTTTTTTATTTTTTGTGTGCATTCATTGTATGTTTTTAGACTTGAGGTTACCATGAGGCATGCAAATATTTAATACTATCTTATAATTCATTATTTTAAACTGATGACAACTTCCCAATGATTGCATAAACAAACTCAGAAACAAGTAAAAGAAAACTAATAAAAACTCATTTTAATGTCATGCCTCTGCCTTGTAACTTTTTGTTGTTTCTGACGTTGATGAACACCATCAGCTTTTGTTTGTCTGGAAAAGATTTTATTTATCTTTCATGTTTGAAGGATCTTTTCACTGAATATATTATTCTAAGTCTTTTTTTTTTTTTTTCCTACAGCACTTTAAGTATGTTATGTCAGTCTCTCCTGGCTGTAAGGTTTCCACTGAAAATTTTTTAGCCAGACAGTGTAGCTTCATTGTTTATTATTTGTTTCTTTTCTCTTGCTGCTTGTAGAATCATTTATTTATCCTTGACTTTTGGAAGTTTATTAAATGTTTTGAGGTAGTCTTATTTGAGTTAAACTAAATTTTATAGATGTGCTATATTCTTACATATTTTGTCTTTGTGACTATGTATTTTCAAATAACCTGTCTTCAAGCTCCCAAATTCTTTCTTCTGTTTGATCAATTCTGCTATTAAGAGACTCTCAGGCACTCTCCAGCATGTCAATTGCACTTTTCATCTTTAGAATTTATTTTTAATTATTTAAATCTCTTTATTAAATTTATCTGATAGAACTCTGAATTCTCTCTCTTTGTTATCTTAAATTTCTTTGAGTTTCCTCAAGTCAGCTATTTTGAATTATCTGTCAGAAAGTTTGTGTAACTCTGTCTCTCTGTGATTGGTCCTTGGTGCCTTTAGTTCATTTGGTAAGGTCAAGTTTTCCTGGATGACCTTGATCCTTGTGGATGTTCTCAGTGTTTGGGCATTGAAGCACGAGGTATTTATTGGAATCCACAGTCTAGGCTTGTTCGTACCTATTTTCTTAGGAAAGCTTTCCAAGTATTCAAAGAGACTTGGGTGTTGTGATATAAATTTGTGGTCATTGCAGCTTTATCTGCGTTAGTGGACACCCCAAGCCCAATGATGCTGTGGTTCTTGGAGACTCATAGAGCTACCATTTTGATTGTCTTGGATAAGCTCTGCAAGAATTCTATGGATTAACAGGCAGAAACTTGTCCTTTTCCCTTACTATCTCTCAAACATACAGTTTCTCTTTCTGTGCTGAGCTGCCTGCAGCTGGCTGCGATGTGGCAAAAGCACCCCTGTGGCCACCACCACCGAGATCGTGCTTGGTCAGATCCGAAGCCGATACAACACTGGGTCTCACCCTAGACCCATTGTGAACCACTACTGTGCTACCACCTATGTTTACTCAAGGACCTTTGGCTCTATAATCAACCAGTGGCAAAACCAACCAGACTTGTGTCCTGCCTTTACTGTGACAAGTGCCCCTGGCCCCTGAGTGAGTCCAGAGATGCTATCTGGAAGCCAGGGCCTAGAGTCAGAAAACTTAAGATCTATCTGGTGCTCTATTCTACTGCAGCTGAGCTGGCACCCAAACCGTAAGACAAAGTCCTTCCCACTCTTCCCTCCTCTTACCCCAGGCAGATGAGTCCTTCCCCACTTCCACAGGCCCACAGATAATACTGTCAGGCTATAATTGATGTTCACCTAAGGCCTGAGGGATCTTCAGTCAGATTCTGGTGAATGCTGCCAGGCCTGGGACTCACCCTGCAGGGCAGTGGACTCCCCTCTGGCTCCAGTAAGGTCCAGAAATGTTGTCCAAGGGCCAAGGCCTGGAAATGGGGACCCCAAGAGCCTTCTTGGTGCTCTACCCCACTGTGGCCAAGGTGGTAGCTAAGCTGTAATTCAAAGTCCCCTTCACTTCCTCTACTTTTTTCAAGCATAAGGAGTCTCTCCTTGTAGCCATCCATTGTGAATGTGCTAAGTCACACTTGAAGCCAGCATATCTCAGAGTCTCACTCAAGGCCCATGGAGTTTACTACCTGGTTACCACTGCTGATTATTGAGGGTCAAAAGGCCCTTTAGTCAGCAAGTGATGATCCCTACCAGGGATGGGTCCTTTCCTTCTAGGCAGCAGGTTGCCTTCTGGCCTAGGATGTGTCAGAAGTATCATCCAGAAGCTAGGGCCTGGAATGGGGGCCTCGTAATTATCACTCATGCCCTGTCTTACTGAGTGTCTGAGCTGGTATCTAAGTTGCAAGACAAAGTACTTTTTGCTCTTCCCTCTCCTCTTATTAAGCAGAAGGAAGGAGTCTCTTTTGGAGCTGCAAGCTGTGCTGCCTACGGTTAGAGGAGGGGTAGAACAAACACTCCCTTAGCTGCCCTGGCTGCTGTTTCACTCAATTGCATATTCCCAAAGTCCACTAGCTCTGAGCCCAGCATAGTATTAGGACTTGCCAAAAAGTTGCAGTTCTTGTGTCCTAGACTGTTTTTTAAGTTTATTTAGGACCCTAGAGCACTTTAGCTCACAGTACTGAGGCTCGCAGAAACTCAAATTCTGACCACTGGGATGGGCGATTCCCCTCTGGCTAGGGTCACATAAATGCTCATTTTGTGAGCCTTAGCTGAGTTCTGCCCAGTGTTTTCAGCACTAAGTTCAATGCAAAGTCTCACAATTGCTGCAGTCTTTCTCCCCCAATACACAGACTCTCCATGTCATTCGGAAGGTTCAAGGGAGAGAAGTGACATAGGCAATTGAAGTCTGTTTTTTTCCTACCCTATTCAGTGCCTTTTTCAGCAATATAAAGTTACAACTAGATACTGTTGTCATCTACCTGATTTTTGGTTTTTATAAAGTGCTTTTGATGTGTAAATAGTTGTTAAGTTTGGTGTTCCTGTGGGGAAGGATGGTCTGTGGAGGCTTCTATTTAGCCATCTTGCTGTGCCTTCTCCTGGAAGGTTTCCAATTATTACTTCAATATCTCTGTTAGTTTTTGGTCTGTTCAGACTTTTTATTTCTTTTTTATTCAACCTTGGTAGCTTGTAGTAGTCTAGGAATTTATCCATTCCCTCTAAGTTAATCCAATTATTGGCATAGAATTGTTTATAATAGTCCATTACAATACCCTGTTTTAATTACTGAAGCATCTGTTGTAATGTCTCCATTCTCATTTTTGATTTTATATATTTAGGTCTTCTCTCTTTTTTTCTTAGTCTAGCTGAGGGTTTGTAAATTCTTTGTAATTTCTTTATTCTTTTAAAAAAACTACCTTAGTTCCATTGATTTTCTTTCTGTGTTTTCTATTCTCTATTTGATTTATTTCTGCTCTGGTTTTTATTCTTCTTTTCCTGCTAAATTTAGATTAAGTTTTTTTTTAACTCCTTGAAGTGTAATGTCAGACTATTTGTTTGAGATCTTTCTTCTTTTTAAAGAAAAGGTACTGAAAGTTGCTTATGTTCAGATAAAGAAATACTATCAAAATGTCAAAAAATGCAAAGTATTTATGGCACCTATAATAATCCATACTGGAGAAAACTCAAATTTTAAAAAGAAAAAAACAATATTCTAAAATGTTCACAGAAAACAAAACAAAACAAATACACAAACTAGGTAAATACTTTTTAAAAAAGTATATTGAACCTACAACTCTATACCCAACCAAACCGTGGATTAATTCTAAGTAAATAACGAAATAAGTTTCAAAATGTGCAAGGACTCAGGACTTCCATGTAATACACATGGAAGTTATATTTGTATATTTTTTGAGTATCACCAACCTATCACAAGTAAAGAGGTCTCTGATTAAAAAAAAAAAAGGCAATGACGAATGCTGTAAATAATAACGGCTCTATAACAAATCTAGAAACATTTGACCCTATTAACGTTACTGTGTCTAAGGTTAGTTCCATTTGTAAAGTTTTCACATGGTAATGTAGCATGAATTTGTGATACATAGAAATTTAAACTTGTACTGGCTACAAGAAGCATGTAAGTTAATTTGGATCTTCAGGAGGGAAGAGGAAAAAGAAGCCTCCACAATGAAGACATTTTCCCAATATGAAAAAAGACAAAGGATACATTGCGTTTTGTACCATAAAAAATTATGGTATTTTATGGTATATGATTATATATAAAATATATAGGTATTCCCTAGAACTCCCTAGAATTTATATATATGTTTTAGGACATATAATATATGTATATGTATACACACACACACACACACACACACATATATACACACTCATATATTCTAGGGCACATAAGTATACATTTCCCTAGAATGTAGTGATATGGTAAACTTGCCTATTTATAAGAAGGAAAAAGGTAATTATACACACACACACACACACACACACACACACACACACACACACACACAGCTCTGCATTGCTCAATGTTGGGAATACATTCTGAGAAATGCATCACTAAGCGATTTTGTTATTCAAACGTGTACTATTCTATATTTTTAGTTTTTAACTTTTTAAACCTTTTTCTTAAAAACTTCAGACATGAGCACACATGTTAACTTAGTCCTACACGGTGTCAGGATCATCAATATCACTGTCTTCCCCCTCCACATCTTACCTTACTGGGAGATATTCAAGAGCCATAACACACATGAGGGTGACATCTCCTATGGTAACAATACCTACTTCTGAAATACAGTTTGAAACACCTGCCCAGGGAAGTTTTACAGTAATTTTTTTACATATAAAGAGGAATACATTCTGAAATAACAATGAAATATATACCATAAAAAGTACATAAACCAGTAATATAGTCATTTATTAACATTACGAAGTATTATGTACTGTACATCATTGTAAGTGCTCTACTTTTACGTGACTGGCATTGCAGGATAACATATTGTGAAGATGTTACCATTCTTCAAAGTATATTCTTCAGTTTATAAATGCCTTTAGCTGCAAGATCCCTGGGTGACCACTGGTCTGATTTATCTCACTTTAGTAGAAATGGACTTATCTTTATTTAGTTTCAATATTTAATAAGAATTGAATTTAAAACTATGCACTAGTGTTGCCAGTCTCTTTTTACTCAGTGCAATTATTTTGAAACTTATTTATGTTGTTAAATGTAACAACATTTTTTTCTTTTGGGTAATGAGTAGTACTCCATGGCAGTACAGAATCACCTATGGATGAATGCTTCAGTTGTTTCCAGTTTATGGCTATAAAAATATAGCTCCATGAACATTTATGTTTATGTCTTTGTGTAGCAATGTGTTTTGACTATTCTATTTCACAACTAGTACTGCAATGAATGGGTTACATGGCAGGTATATTTTTAACCTTTGAAGAAACTGCCATATTTTATACAAAACATTTGTGCCTATTTAAATTTCCAGCAGCAGTGCATAAGAATCCTAGTTAACTCACTTCCTTACTGACACTAGGTACGTTCAATCTTTGAGTTACCCACAGTAATATTCTATTGGTAATTTTCATTTCTCTGATACTAACATTGAGCATATATCTCTTTGGTTGAGCTATTTAAATCATTTGCTTTAATTTTAATTGTGTAGTTTTTCTCCGTATTTGTGTGCTGTAAGTGTTCTTTATATATTTTCTGTGCAATTTCTTGGCCAGGTAGCCACTTTAAAATTTTGTCTATGAACTCCTGATGCCCCTTTTCATTTTCTTATCAATGAATATTGAATATCAAACATTTTTATATTGTATAAAGTCCAAGGCTTTTTTTCTTAAATTGTTTATGTCTATCATTCTTTTAGGATACCATTGCCTAACACAGGGTAGCCAAGATTTTGTCTTATAATCTTATTTCCTAGAAGTTTAATAGTTGCCTTGCTTTCGTCTAGGTCAGAGGTTCTCAATCTCAGCACAATTGATATTTTGCTGGATAATTCTTTGTAATGGAAATCTTTCCTATTCATTGTATGTTTCATAGCTCTAACTTTAACCACTAAATGCTAGTAGCAACCACTCTGATATAGTTTGGATGTGTGTCCCCATCTAAATATCATGTTGGAATGTAATCCTCAATGTTGGAGGTGGGGCCTGGTGGGAGGTGATTGGATCATGGGGGCAGATTTCTCATGAAGGGTTTAATACAATCTCTTTGGTGCTGTCCTTGCCTTAGTGAGTTGCCTTAGTGAGTTCTCCTGAGATCTGGTCCTTTAAAAGTATGTGGTACCTCTTGCTCCTGCTCTGGCCATGTGACGTGCCTGCTCCCATTTACCTTCCACAGTGATTGTAAGTTTTTTGCGGCGTCCCCAGGAGCTGAGCAGGTGCCAGCATCATGCTTCCTGTGCAGCCTGTAGAACCATGAGCCAATTAAACCTCTTTATAAATTACTCAGTCTCAGGTATTTGTTTATGACAATGCAAAAATGGACTAATACACCCTCCCAATTTTGACAACCAAAATATGTTTCCAGACATGGTCAAATGTCCCCTGGGAATAGGGAGAGGAGTGGAAAAATCTGCCTCAAGTGAGAATAGTAACTAGGGATGAAATCCTCTGATTCATTGTATGCTAATTTTAATGTGTGGAGTGAAGAGGTAAAGGTACTTGTTTTCGCACATGGTTATGCCATTGGCCCAATACCATTTCTTGAAAAGAGTATCCTTTTTCCATTGAATTACCTTGTAATCTTCGTTTAATAATAGTTAATTATATATGGAGCCTATTTATGAAATCTATTTTGTGTTGGTGCTTACAGCAACTTTATAATAAGCCTTAATATCAGATAATAAAATCAATGGAATATTTTTTCTTTATTTTCAAGCTTGTGTTGGCTATTCTAGGTGATAGAAATTTCTATATTCATTTTGCAATCACCTTGAAAAGTTTTATAGAACTGCCTGCTGAGAATTTGATTCCAAGTGCTTTTCAATTAGGGGGAATTAATATTTTACCAATTTTTAGTCTTCCCACTAAATGCACATAATTTATATCTTATTTATTCAGGTCTTCTTTAATTTTTCTCACTGATATTTTTAGTCTTCAAAGTACAATTCTTGAGCATATTTCATTGTTTATTTCATATATTCTACTGTTACTTTCACTGTTTTCTAAATATTAATTTATGATAGTTTTTGTGGCAAGAACAAAGAGATCCAGTGGCCCTCCATATCCACAGCTTCCACATATGCAGCTACAACCAACCACAGATAAAAAATACATTCAAAAAATCCAATAAAAGTAACAGCAGTGAAAATAATACAAATAAAATATTTTAAAACGTATAATAACTATTTCCATAGCATTTACCTTTTTTAGGTGGTATAAGTAATCTAGAGATAATTTAAAGTATATAGGAAGAGAGGTGTAGGTTATATGCAAATATTACACCATTTTAGGTGAGGGACTTAAGCATTCATAAATTTTGGTGTCTGGGGGGGATCCTGAAAAAAATTCTTCACAGATACTGAAGGAAGACAGTATGAGGATTTATTTACCTTTTATTCTCTAATCTTGCCAACCTTATATATTTGGCTGAATTTTTATTTATATTTACACCTATATTTTTCTATATAGATGATGATGCAATTTGCAAATAATGTATCTTTTACTTTTCTGGTTCTAACTTGAATATCTTTTTATTTAACTTTTGTCATATCATATGGTTGTAGGACCTCAAGTACAGTATTGAAAAGCCATGTCTACAATGCTTGTTCTCTAAGCTAGGGAAAAACATTCAATTTTTCACAAGTAACTATATTATATAACTATATAAATAAGTTATTATGTGATGGAACTTCATAGAATCTCTTTATTGGGGTGAGAAAGTTCTTTTCTGTTCTTTTCTTGCTGAGAATTTTTATCAGAAATGAATGTTGAAGTTTTGAAATGTTTTCCCTACATTAGATATATGTCATTGTAATTGTTATTCTTAGTTTATATGATAAGATTCATTAAATTTCTTTCTTAAGCTAAAATTTATATAGCATAAAAATAATTGTTTTAAAGCTAATTCAGTGTTGGTTAATTTTGAATATTAAGCTAACTTTGCATTAGTGGGATAAAGCACACTTTTTAAAATATATTATTTGTTTAATATAATGTAAGACTTAATGTGCTAAAATGTTGCTTTGCAAGAATAGTAAAGAGAGGTATTTGTCTATATTTTTTCTTTTTTTTAATTTGTTTTCCAATGACCTGCAGCCCATTGATATTTTATTTTCTTGTGTCATGTCATTGTTAAGTTTTACTATCAGTAACATCTGTCCTCAGGAAATACATTGAAAAGAATTTATTTTAATTCTATTTTCTGGAATAATCTTTATAGACTTTATTTATTTATTTATTTATTGAGATAGAGTCTCGCTCTGTCACCCAGGCTGGAGTGCAGTGGTGCGATCTCTGCTCACTGCAGCCTCCGCCTTCTGGGTTCAAGTGATTCTCCTGCCTCAGCCTCCTGAGTAGCTGGGACTACAAATGTGCACCACCACGCCCTGCTAATTTTTATACTTTTAGTAGAGATGGGTTTTCACCATCTTGGCCAGGATGGTCTCGATCTCCTGACCTCATAAGCCACCCACCTCGGCCTCCCAAAGTGCTGGGATTACAGGTGTGAGCCACCGCACCCAGCCTAGACTTGATTTTTTAATCCAGAGTGTTTTATAAAATTTATTATTGAAACCATCTGTGCCTGCAGTTTTCTTCTTGAAAGGTTTTTAATTACAAGTCAATCTTTTGGTGAGATATAAGGCTATTTAGATTGCTTAATTTTCCCCTTCTTAGTAATTTATACCTTTTTAGTAATTTATTACATTTAATTTCATTGAATTTATTTACTCATTTATTTCTTTATTTGGACATTATTATATCATAAACATTATTATTTATGTTGCCCAGGTTGGCTTGAACTCTTGGGCTGACGCAATACTCCCATCTCAGCATTCCAAATGGCTGAAACTACAGGCATGTGCCACTACACTTGGCTTTATTTTATTGAATTCGAATTCATTGATATAAAGTTTCATGATGTTTTCTTATAATTCAGTAATGTCTATAGTATTAGTAGTTATGTCATATTTCTCATTTGTGACATTGGCTATGTCTTACTATAATCTTGCTCCTATAACAAAATGCCTTAATTCATTGGCCTGTCATTTTACCGCACCTGTTCTTTCAAGACATTGGGCACATATGAAACCACTACAAGCCCCACAGCTTGGCTAACCCTATAATTTATCTTCCAAATTGAGACACTTGCAAGAGTTAAAGTGGGCACAATTAGAAATTGTTTTGTAATATGATATTGAAATAGAGAGCATCCTAGGTAATGTAGTAAATTAGGGTCATTCCACCAAAAGCCTTTCTAACTCCAGAAGAGGCAGAATCAAAGCCCATTTCAGTGATATCCAAAGAGAACCTGAAATCCATGACCTGTAGGATCCATTATTTTGCCCTAAGTAAAATTCTTGACATGTTACTTGGCACTACATCCCTAGACACTGGTGCTGCCTCTTTTTCATTTGGCTGTGGCATTTACCAAAAAGCACTGTAAGGACAGGTAGTATTCATGGAATGAAGTTGTTATTCATTTTCTCTCCCACTTTCCTCTTTTTTCAATTTGTTTTATATTTTCCACTTCAAATTTCCTTTGTATTGTAGTGAAGTGAAAAATGTACAGCCCTTGACACTTTAATCATTATCAAAATATGCAGAAGGATTAAGTGCCTTATTCTATGTTATCCTCCAATTCCCTGTTTATTCGATGATCCTCAGCAGCCCAGTAAAGAGCTCCATAGTCTGCCTAGAGAATTATCTTCTTGATTCATTTTGATTTAAGAAAAGTGACTTCTTGGTGTTTGCTGCCTCACTCAGGAGCAAAACAGCATCTCTCACCACTGGTTATCCTGTGGTCAGTTTCATGAATGGCAAGATGTTCACACATTAAGAGGTTTGTATTCTCCTTCTTGCAGAATCTTCCACCACACTTTAGCCTCTGGGTGTTTGTACATTTTAGCATTTCCTCGTGCTATGTTAGTTGCCTATCGATAACATTTTCTGTGGCTTTCCCCTTGTTGTAGCTGCAAGAAGCTTTCTTAATCTTCACACCTATTTCTTATTGCTAATTTGAATTAGCCATATATATCTGTTAATGTACACACCATGTCATACACCAGTATGTCGTGAAATGAGAATCAGAGTGTGTAACTTTGTGGTGATTTCTCTCTCAACTGGAGATTATTATGAATGTCAGATTACTTAAAAACCTGCTAACGTGATGTGAATGGACATTAATCTTTATTGAAGCAATATTTTTATAATAATTTCTCAAATTATTGAGTCATTGAGTGCATGCATGCACAGATATTTTTTCCCATATAGGTAAAATAGATTTTAGATTGTATCTTAACCAACATTTATCTCTTCCAGTATAAAAAAAATCCTATGTTACAGATTAGATTCACACTATGCAATTTTATAAAATTGTAGGGTTTTTTCACTTTTATATTATTATATGTCTTGTTCCAAATTATCTTCCATTAGTAATGTAACAGATTTTAAGGAATTTTGATTTTATTTTAAATAACATCATCACTACATGACAGCTAGACAAAGATACACAAAAATACCTGGAATCACTTTTTAAAAAATTTTACAGTGTATACATGTCTTTTATAAGGTAGTTATTGAATGCATACTATGTGTTTAACAGTGTGCTGTGCTTTATCTGGCATATATACTTGAAAAGTCAATATTTATAACTGTGACAAGTAGATAACTAATCTTCACTCTTATAGTTTTATTCTTTCATAATTATGAATGCAATCTGCTATGTCATATTTATGTTACTTCTGACTGCTAATGTTTAAACTGTGCTAAAGCTAGTTTCTATTTTTGTTTGACATAAATATATAAAGTAAAAAGTTTGTCCAATGATTTTGATAAATGATAATGGTTCCACGGATATGCAGGTGTCCTAGTATCCTTCAATTTCGTGGTATATTGCACATGTAGCTGTAAGGGTTAGAGTTAGAGTTAGGGTAGATTGTGTATATATATGTGAATAATGAAAACAAATGAAGGACAACTATTTTAATGGTGTATCAGTCCTTGCTTATATTAATATCAGCAAGGATTGTGCAAGGGGGGTGATAAGAACTCCCATGTGGAATTATTTAAGAACAGATATTACTGCTGCATGCTAAAAAAAATCTTGATTTGTTTTTTCTTCACTGTCTCCTACAACATTTTTTCGTGGTCCAGCATACCTGCTGGAGCTTAACAGGCAGAATTATAAACTATTCTGCCTTTGTATATATTCATTTAGCATCCCGCCATTTTCATAGATTTTCAAATTACTTAAACACAAAGCCTACATGCTTTTCAAGAATAGATCTATAATATATATGAGATAATGGACATATTTAAAATGCAATCTCAAATTACATGAAAGTTCTGGCACCATGTGGCTTCTGGTATGAACTTAATCGTTTGGCATATTGTCCATTTCCAGGAAATATGCTGGAATTTAGGCCGAGATGACAGGGGATTATACAAAAGCAGTTGGGCAAGAGCTGAAGCTTGTGTTCAAGGCAACAATATTTGGCGTGAGTTGAATTAAATATTTCGTTTATTTTGTTTTTTAGTTTTGATAATTTACGGACTAATTTCCAAAGTCCCTCAACTTCTCCCACTCAAAAGCACTGTATTATCTCTTTTCTGAAATAGGTTGTAAAAACAAGAGCAAATCATCAACTAAACATACTGTATTAATTTAGCTGTGCACTTTATGTGATATTAAATTTTCCCCTGGAAATTTTATAGCAACTACAAATAGTTTTCAATAATTTGATTTTTTAAATTCTGAAACCATAATGAGAGAGAGAAAAAAACAAATCTTAGCTCATTAGTGGAGGCACTATCATGATAATAAGACTGATTCAGTGAAAAAGTGAGAGTATGAAGCATTTATAGTGATGGAAAGAAAGAATGCTTGAATACAATGACTTAGATACACAATTAATGTTCAGTAGGACAGGAAAACTAAATTTGGGGATTTTCTTAGAGACAAAGCTTAACTGCAATTCTAGCTTACATAGTTCATGTGCATCTCCATCATATTTTTACTAGTTAACAGGCTTAATTACCAAAATGTAAAATGCCCTAATCAATAATAAGGTATAAAAATACAAAACAGTGCACTGAAACCCCTGGACCAGAAAATGCTGAGTAGGGATGGAGAGTGTGCGTTGCCACATAAGGCTTACCATGACACTGAAAAGGCATACAGTAATTCCTCTGGTCTCCTTCACAATCATTGGATATATTTTTACACATATATGAAACCCTTATACTGACTATTCATTATGATGTTTTACAAAATTAAGGGAAGTTCTGTCATTTTGTTTTAGATCATTTAGTGTTTTTGTCATGTTTTTCAGACCGCTTCCTTTCATATCTTCTCAAATACTGATTTAATTTTATACTGGTGGAATGCAGGGTGGGAGAGGGCTTCAGTTTTATCCTGGAAAAAAAAGGCAAACCCTCTGCTTCTTGTCATCTATCTACTTTAAAGGTCTTCTGCAAAACCAAACTTTATCCACGTCCTTGTTTGTACTTTCTCGCTCATGTGTGCTTTTTTGGTGTTTCCTGCAGGTTTTCATTTCAGAATAAGTTGACTCTATACCTCTGTGTGTAAACACAGCAGGCATGTCACCTGTTCTAACCTCCTACATTCTCTATGTGTATAAGTCACCCCATTTGCTCTGGACGTCTGTATATAAACGCAGCATGCTACCCTTTCTACTCAAAGGCTGAACACCATGCTGTTAACTGAAAGATTCCTCAGTGAGGCTTGTCACCTCTGAGCTTCACCCACAAACCAAAGTGCACGCTGATCTGTCCTGGAGTTTCCAAATGTTATCATAATTTTATTATCCCACTTTAATACTTAGCTGAGACTTAAGCCAGAGTAATATACCTCTCTTTAGGTTTCATTTATGCTTCTAAATTTTTTCCTTCACCAGAAAAATGTATATCATTGTAAAGGTGCTATATTTATCTTCCCAGTCTATTTATGGAATAACCTTGCTTATTCTTATGGAAAATAGCATTTTACATTTTTAAAATAGTTCTAGCTTTTCCGAAGCGTTGGCTTTCAAAAACCTATTTTAGAATATAGAGTTAAAAATTTTATTTCATTTTTTGTTATTTCTGACTTAAAAAGTATTGTTCCATCGTGAATAAAAGCCTTAGAAAAACACTGAAAAACAATGAAAATTTGGGGTGAGAGCCAATTGATATATTTTAATCACATTTCCTTATTTATTCTCCATAATTATCTTAATTTTATGACTTGTTAATATAAAATACAATAAATCACTCTTACATGTTTGACTGTTTCATATTATTGACTGAAGAAATCATATAGAATCAATAAAACATTAAGAGGGAAATGTAACCCTACTTTACAAACCTTCTGTTGCTCAAAGTGAATGTAAAATATTAAGAAGTGTGGTAATCATCAATTTCTACAGGTAAGTTTTTGGTATTTGATATTTTATGGTATAAGTTTTTATATCATAAAATGTATATACATATATGAATATACATATTTGACAGGTTAATGTAAAATACAAACATTTAAAATGATAGTTCAAAGAAATGAAAATGAGTATCTTCTCCTGAAAATGTGGCTTCAACTTAATACAGAATATTTTAATGATGCCTTTTAAAATCAAATTTATTTTATATTGTAAGCAATGAGCTAAAAAAGGATTTCTACTTACCAATGTAATTTGGAAGCAGGATGGACACAAAGACAGAACTTGAAAGGTAAAAAATGAAAGTACAGAGACATAATTAGATAAAAGACTTTCAGAATGTATGAAACATACAGATGGAAGTGATAGATGCAGGAAATCTATTACACTGCCTTCTCTATCAGCTATTCAATATCAGTTTAGTCTGAGAAAGGCCAATATTTGTATGATACTTTGAAAATATAAAGCGTATACAAATACGAGAAAATTATTATCCTTCTCTCTTAAATCCTCAGTCTTCCCTTTAATGAGACTTGTATGTAACAGCTCAAAGGCTTGAAGTTAAATTTTTCCTCTAAGAAAGAGCAAACTGTTGTAGAGGAGAACTGCTGTACAGCAGTAGCTAATGATTATAATATTACCATATGCAAAAGTGCAAACCCTGCTCTGTCTTCTAAAAGTTTTATGACATAGTACTATTGAAATAAAACGTTTTTGCAGAAACTCAGCCTCTTATGGCTCCCCATTTGCAGCCCTGGTGAATTAGAATTCTGAGGTAATTTCTGGCTCTCTGTATTCCAGTGGATGTTTAGATTCTCTTACTTGCCATATTCTGGTGAGGTAGTACTATGTGACTAGCTCTGGCCTAACAGTTGTTAGCAGAAAGGATGTGTACAATCGCCTGATTACTAGAGTATTTAACTGAGGTGACAGAAGGAAAAACTGAGTGAGGGTTATATAGAAACTCTTTGTACTCTGCAACTTTTCTGTAAATCTAAAATTATTCTTTAACAAGATTTTGTTGGGGCCTTGTGTGGTGGCTCACATCTGTAATCTCAGCACTTTTGGAGGCCGAGGTGGGCAGATCACCTGATGTCAGGAGTTTGAGACCAGCCTGGCCAACATGATGAAATACTATCTCTACTAAAAATGCAAAAATTAGCCAAGCATGGTGGCAGATGCCTGTAATCCCAGCTACTTGGAAGGCTGAGGCAGGAGAATCACTTGAACCCAGGAGGTGGAGGTTGCAGTGAGCTGAGGTTGTGCCACTGCACACCAGCCTGGGTAACAAAGAGAGACTCTATTTAAAAAAAAAAAAGACGTTGTTAACTTTTAAAAGGTGCAAATCAAATCCAACAATATATTTTAAAAATAATTTATTGGCCAGGTGTGGTGGCTGACTCCTGTAATCCCAGCACTTTGGGGGGCGTAGGGGGGCAGATTGCCTCAGGTCAGGAGTTCAGGACCAGCTTTCCCAACATGGTGAAACCCCATCTCTACTAAAAATACAAAAAAAAAAAAAAATAGCTGGGCGTGGTGGCAGTCACCAGTAATCCCAGCTACTCGAGAGGCTGAGGTAGGGATATTGCTTGAACCAGGGAGGCAGAGGTTGCAGTGAACTGAGATCGCACCACTGCACTCCAGCCTGGGAAACAGAGCGAGGTTCCATCTCAAAAAATAATAATCATTTATCACAAAGTTTAACATTTCAATATTGATATCAATAATTCATAATAATATAAATAAAAGGTGATCATAATGCAGAAAAAGCATTTGACAATATTGAAATGACCAAGTGGGCTTCATCCCTGGGATGCAAGGCTGGTTCAACATACGCAAATCAATAAACATAATCCAGCACATAAACAAAACCAATGACAAAAACCACATGATGATCTCAATAGATGCAGAAAAGGTCTAACCACATGATTATCTCAATAGGTGCAGAAAAGGCCTTTGACAAAATTCAACAACTCTTCATGCTAAAAACTCTCAATAAATTAGGTATTGATGGGATGTATCTCAAAATAATAAGAGCTATCTATGACAAACCCACAGCCAATATCATACTGAATGGCCAAAAACTGGAAGCATTCCCTTTGAAAACTGGCACAAGACAGGGATGCCCTCTCTCACCACTCCTATTCAACATAGTGTTGGAAGTTCTGGCCAGGGCAATCAGGCAGGAGAAAGAAATAAAGGGTATTCAATTAGGAAAAGAGGAAGTCAAATTGTCCCTGTTTGCGGACGATATGATTGTATATCTAGAAAACCCCATCGTCTCAGCCCAAAATCTCCTTAAGCTGATAAGCAACTTCAGCAAAGTCTCAGGATACAAAATCAACGTGCAAAAATCACAAGCATTCTTATACACCAATAACAGACAAACAGAGAGCCAAATCATGAGTGAACTCCCATTCACAATTGCTTCAAAGAGAATAAAATACCTAGGAATCCAACTTACAAGGGATGTGAAGGACCTCTTCAAGGAAAACTACAAACCACTCCTCAATGAAATAAAAGAGGATACAAACAAATGGAAGAACATTCCATGCTCATGAGGAGGAAGAATCAATATCATGACAATGGCCATACTGCCCAAGGTAATTTATATCCAATGCCATCCCCATCAAGCTACCAATGACTTTCTTCAGAGAATTGGAAAAACTACTTTAAAGTTCATATGGAACCAAAAAAGAGCCCGCATCACCAAGTCAATCCTAAGCCAAAAGAGCAAAGCTGGAGGCATCATGCTACCTGACTTCAAACTACACTACAAGGCTACAGTAACCAAAACAGCATGGTACTGGTACCAAAACAGAGATATAGACCAATGGAACAGAACAGAGCCCTCAGAAATAATGCTGCATATCTACAGCTATCTGATCTTTGAAAAACTTGACAAAAACAAGAAATGGGGAAAGGATTCCCTATTTAATAAATGGTGCTGGGAAAACTGGCTAGCCATATGTAGAAAGCTGAAACTGGATCCCTTCCTTACACCGTATACAAAAATTAATTCTAGATGGATTAAAGACTTAAATGTTAGACCTAAAACCATAAAAACCCTAGAAGAAAAATCTAGGCAATACCATTCAGGACATAGGCATGGGTAAGGACTTCATGTCTAAAACACCAAAAGCAATGGCAACAAAAGCCAAAATGGACAAATGGGATCTGATTAAACTAAAGAGCTTCTGTACAGCAAAAGAAACTACCATGAGAGTGAACAGGCAACCTACAGAATGGGAGAAAATTTTTGCAGTCTACTCATCTGACAAAGGGCTTGTATCCAGAATCTACAATGAACACAAACAAATTTACAAGAAAAAAACAAACAACCCCATCAACAAATGGGTGAAGGATAGGAACAGACACTTCTCAAAAGAAGACATTTATGCAGCCAAAAGACACATGAAAAAATGCTCATCATCACTGGCCATCAGAGAAATGCAAATGAAAACCACAATGAGATACCATCTCACACCAGTTAGAATGGCGATCATTAAAAAGTCAGGAAACAACAGGTGCTGGAGAGGTTGTGGAGAAATAGGAACACTTTTACACTGTTGGTGGGACTGTAAACTAGTTCAACCATTGTGGAAGTCAGTGTGGCGATTCCTCAGGGATCTAGAACTAGAAATATCATTTGACCCAGCCATCCCATTACTGGGTATATACCCAAAGGATTATAAATCATGCTGCTATAAAGACACATGCACACGTATGTTTATTGCAGCACTATTCACAATAGCAAAGACTTAGAACCAACCCAGATGTCCAACAATGATAGACTGGATTAAGAAAATGTGGCACATATACACCATGGAATACTATGCAGCCATAAAAAGTGATGAGTTCATGTCCTTTGTAGGGACATGGATGAAGCTGGAAACCGTCATTCTCTGCAAACTATCACAAGGACAAAAAACCAAACACCGCATGTTCTCACTCATAGGTGGGAATTGAACAATGAGATCACATGGACACAGGAAGGGGAACATCACACACCAGGGCCTGTTGTGGGGTGGGGGGAGAGGGGAGGGAGGGATAGCATTAGGAGATATACCTAATGTTAAATGACAAGTTACTGGGTGCAGCACACCAACATGGCACATGTATACATATGTAACAAACCTGCACGTTGTGCACATGTACCCTAAAACTTAAAGTATAATAAAAAAAATGCAAAACCAGGTTTACAAAAAGAAAATAAAATAACTGACACACATTCATTAAGAAAAAATAATGATTATACATAAATAAATAATACATTATATGCCTTTGTATACATCTATCAAAAAAAAGAAAATTTGTTTTTGATAAAAGCTCTTAGCAACTTATGAATAAAAGATAAATTTCTCAATCTCATAAAAAGGAATCTTGATCTTGAGGCTACCGTTATATTCAGTGGTGAAGGACGACTTTTCCTCTAGGATAGGTAACATGCCAAGGGTGTTGATTCTCATTATTTTTATGGTTGTTCTAGCCAGTGTGATAAGGCAAAAAAAGAAGAAGAAGAAGGAGTGGGAGAGGGAGAGGAGATAAGCCACCCAGAAAAAATTAAAAGTGTTTTTATTTTCTGTGAACAAAAGTGTACTGCATCTACAGAAAAACTGCTAGCACTTGTAAGTTTAACAAATGTGATAGAAATACTTTTGCATTGTTTGTTATTCCAGCCGTACCTCAGTGCTATGTATGTTTTGCATATGGTTTGTTTGGCCCCTCCAAGTCTCATGATGAAATTTAGTCTCCAGTGCTGGAGGTTGGGCCTAGTGGGAGGTGTATGGATCATGGAGGCAGATCCCTCATAAATGGTTTGGTGCCAGTCTTCTGGATATGAGTGAGTCCTCACTGTTAGTTCCCCAAAAACACCGGCTGTTGAAATGCACCTGGCACCTCCTCTGCTCTCTCACTCCCTCTCTCCTCATGTGTGTTTAACACACTGGCTCCGCTTCACCATCTGCCTTGAGTGGAAGTAGCCTGAAGCTCTCGCCAAACACAGATGCTGGCAACATGCTTCTTGTACAGCCTGCAGAACGATGAGCCAAATAAACCTCATTTCTTTATAACTTACTCAGCCTCAGATATTTACAGCAACACAAAAAGACTAAGATACCTAGTTTAAATTTTAAATTATACAATGTTTTCTTGTTTAGAAACTAGATCACTATTGCTATGCTAGTGTTTACCCTCATCTGATTTATTTTTCTTTATCTCTGTGTCTTCTCCCTCCCAGTCACCCTCTCTTCTCTCCTTCTTTCTCCACCTCTCTGATTTTTCTGTTTTATCTGTTCTTCCTATTATCAATCTTATTTTGTGACTTTTAAAATAAAAGATATCTCAGTTAAGAAAGATCAAGTTCAAATGAATGAACAAATGAATTTTTTGAACCTTTATTACAAAAGATTTTAAAAGTTTTAACTCTGAGGGAGTTTTCTAACCTTTTCTTATATAGTTCAAATGACTTCTAAATTAAAAAGTTATATTTATTGTTTTACTTTTTGATTTGTTTGCATCTACTTTTCACATCAACCTTTAATATATATGTATACCTTTATTATATATATGCACTTTATTTTATATACAAATACCTTATATATGTATATATATACACACATATGCACACACATATACCCATACATATGTATGTATATAACAGTTCAAGAATTTTAATTACAGGGATTTACTATGGATACATTTTGTGTAAGCTTTGCAATACTGTATTTGCATAGATTTGCTCCTGTGGAAAAACTGCCCTAGGATTTTCAAGTTCAAGAATTGTTATTAGACAATACTTTTATATTACTTGTTTAAAATGACAGGTGATAAATTTGATCCTTATGAGACAATAAAGCTTTTGTTTCATTTGGGACTTGCTTTGTTATTTTACAGTGGGTATATACTAAGAGTGTTAATATAAGTTCATTGTGGAGATAGCACTTAGTAGAACCTTTACAGGTTCTCCGGAATGTAGTCTCTAAGAGTATGTGGACAGCACATTAATGGATTTTGTGATGCATTTATTACAAAAAATGTATAGGAGAAGTCACAAATGTTAAAGTCTAATTGTAATATAACAAATAAACATAGGAAAGTTCGTACTTTCAGCAAGTTTATGTGATTTATGAAGTTTTTCACCTATAATGCTCTGACGTAATATGTTCTATATAAATTGATTTTCACTTAATAAAAATTGGAACATTCTATGATTTCATATTACATAAAAAGAATTAAAAGAATGCATAAATCTTACCAAGGTCAATAAAAATAATACTATGGCTATTTTACATAATGCTAGGGAGTTTATGTTCAAATTTGATTCAAATAATGTCTATTTTCTCAAAGAGAAATTCGTATAAAGCACAATTAATTATTTCTGCTTCTCAACATCTTGTTGTCATGCTTTAATTAGCGAATACTCTTTAATCATATAAAGCAATCTTTGTATTGATTCCTTGAACAGATTACAAATGGGTTGTGAGCATTCTAGAAGTCATTATTTCCAAATTGCAAAGAATCAAGCAGTGATTACCAAGGTACAAGAGTGCTTGATAACACAATCAAGCATTTACATAATTCGTTCTGATCTCTTTATTCAGAAAGACATAATGATAGCTTGCATTTAGGAAGATAAATTATAGAAAATTGTCTGCTTACAGCTTCATACATATTTTTTAAAAATATTCTTTTTTTCTATTAAGATAGGCTGTGCACACTGAAGGCCATTCTTCTGTCATAGACCTTTAATGCTTATCTTGATCTCCTCAGTGCCTGTATATAAAAGTATCTTCATGAATAGACTTATTTGTAATACATATGTATGTGTATATACACACAAACATGTAAGTTGTTTAATATTGAAATTAATCATTGGTTACTTTTGAAAATTAAAATGAATGCAGTTTTTAAAAATAATTTTGTTTCTGTATTATTTAATTACTACTAAAACTTTACAATCCTTCATGGAAACCACAATAATGATTTTAATAAGATATTGAAGTTCACATAATGCTATAAAGGGGTGATCATTTTTATTTTAATTTCAACTATGACATTAGAAGTCTTTGCTATTTTAAGTTGGCTGTTTCTTTTTTATCTCAATATAAAATATGAAATAAATCTACAGCTGCAAATTTGATCAATACAATCTCACATTTATTAATAGAAGTAATGTTTTACAAAGATTAAGACAGTATTTTTCTTCTGAAAATGTCAAATATCAGAAATGACAATAATTTTAATTAATTATAAAAAGGCTTGGTTATTTAATAGTTTCTTATACATACATATATTTACTACTTAATCTACTCTTTTACATTCCTGGCATTTTATAAAATAACAAATATAAAAACTTGGTTACAAATCAGGCTGGGTTAAATAACTAAAACAACAGCAATGACATTTTTTCTAATTTATTTTCTTCTTGAATCAAGTTTAAAAAAAGAGATTGTCCTCAATATGGTGACTTTGAAAAGGTCCAAACCACCCTTAAACTTATTTCTGGTGACATCAGATCCTTTTTTGTTTTCTTTCTTTTGGTAAAATGTACAGAATACCTTGACAATTTTTAATCAACTAGAAGACTTTGATAGCCTTATTTCATCCCATTCCCCTTATCCTCTCCTGTGAACAATCACTTGACTTAATCTATTCTGTTTACTTTGTATCTTTTACTTTGTCTGTTAAATTCACCAAATTTTATTCCTTATCTTAGTTCGCTGTGCCACTGTATCCTGAAATCCTAGGGCATTCTACTAGAGATACATTTCCAAAGAAGCATTTTTATAAGAATCCCATGCATGAACATTTCAATAATGTTTCCTTGTTCTTGAAGTAAATTTTAATGTACTTAGTGTGGCATACAACAACTTTATGGCCAAAATGTTTTTTTTTTAATTTTATATTTCACACTATTTTCTGGTTCATCCTAATGTACCATGATATCAACTGTGTCTACTCCACACCCTGGCTCTTCTACCACGACATTTGTAACTCATTTTGTTTTACATAAATACAGGAAAGTTTCCCTTAGTTAACAGCTTTGACTTCAGATTCTCTGATAAATTTCAACTCCTAACATTTAAAAATAATGGCCAAAATCTTCAAGAACTTTGAGTTCCCTATATATAATTTTATTGAGAAATTATGTCACATGTTTGCAATACCTGTTTCTAATTTTTTTCATAAATAGATTCTTATGTCCTCTACACAATTATGAACCCATAAGCTGGCTTAAATAGCAGTTGATTAAATGTTTAGGCAAGGAGTGAATGAGTCAAAGATAAAGAATTAATAAAACTGATACAATAGCCCCATAGACTGTTTTGTTGTTGTTGTTGTTGTTGACAAACATGAAAATTGGCCCTTCTGGACGTAAAGGTTGAAACTTCCATTTGTTTTATCTGAGTTCTTTCCTCAGGAAAGAACCCCTTGGCTTCTCAAAAAGTATCAAATAACTAAAACTCACCAGATCCAGCCAGTGAGATACAAGGCCTCTAAGAACTGAAACTTAACCATATAATCACATCCAGACAATGAGACACCAGGCATCTCATTCATCATAAATGCTTCCTTACCCATCCTCAGTTCCTGTTTTCCCATTCATAGTTACAATTTATTCCCTGATATGTAAGCTTCTAATTTTAGTTGGTCAATGAGATGGATTTGAGACTCATCTTCCAACTCTTCAGTGGTAGCACCTGATTAAAGCCTTTTCTCTTGGCAATACTTGTTGTCTCAGTGATTGGCTTTCTGTGTGGGGAGCAGCAGGATCTAGATAGAACCCCTGGTGCTTTGGTAACATTAACTGATTCATGTGTCTTTTTTCTTTCCCAAGTAATTAAATCTTAATGATAAAAGCCCTTAAAGTCTAGCATTGAAATTCAAGTTTACAAAATGAGAAGAATATTCATTTTCTTCTCTGATCTATATTTCAACAGTGTTTACTTTGTCAGACTAACTAATCAACATATTGAATAGCTCATAGTATAAGGCCGAGGATACAAAACAGTCATTTTTACTCACATGTGAATACAAGGGAAGAAAAGGAGTGAAATACAGGAGCAAAGAATGGAATTGTGAGGCAGGAAGAAAAAAATGTATGCTTATACTTGATGAATGTTGTTATTTCTTCTGACACTGGCTCATTTCCAGAATAGAGGTAATTTAGGTAAGGTCAGTATTTTAAACCTGTTCTACACCTCTCAGTCTTTTTCATCATTTCTGCAAACTAAAGAATATATATTTAATGGGAAGATTTTATTATATATATATAGAGAGAATGTATATATTATACAAATAAAGTATCTCATAGGCTTGTAAGTCACCTGTCTCAAATGAAATATATTTAAAGGGAAAATATTTTTCAATGAAAGAAACTAATAATTATGAGATGGAATATATTACAAGCAATCTTATTACAAAAATAGCTACTAAACTTTTTTTTTTGCTTATTTCCCTTTCCATGCCTTATATAGTTTTTAAAATTAAGTACTTTGAGTTTTTTCATTCCATCCCATTATATGAAAAAAAAATTAAAGAAGTGGCAAGCCATAAAGATAGAAACAGAGGTGTGTACCAGAGGGTGGGGGGAGGGGGGGAAAGGACAAGACACAGGAGATCAAAACAAGTTTTTTTAAAAAACTCAGAAAAAATGGATAGAAATTAAAGACTATATGAAAGTGGTTATTGCTAAATCATCATATTCTATTGGATTTTAATACATAAAATAATATTTTTAAAAAATATCTTTAAGTGAGGGATTGAGGAAAGGCTTAAAATAATACAACATTATCAAAAATATTTGCACAGCTACCCATTTTTATTAACTAAGAAAGCATTGTCATTCACTTTCAGAAAGTAGAAAGTAAAAAAACAGGGAAAATATATATTGAACATAGCTGCTGCCTTCTCAGAGTTAACAATGCTATCATGAGGGCTGAGGCTTAAGAACACATATTAATTGGGATAAAACTAAGGATGCTCTAGCTAGCTTTAGGTCCACTTCTCTATCAGCTTGTTGAACATCCACAGATATAGTTTATCTTAGTTACTTGGTGTCTAAGAGTAGAATTAGACCAGAAAAACCCATTCAGCTCTAAACTTCCATAATCTTATGTTTTCTTTAATTAGGATTTTTCCTTCTTCTTTTTCTTCTTCATCTTTTTATTCAAAAAGCTAAGCCACTACTGTAAGTAAGAGAATGTAAAATAAAAACTTTTATACTTAAAATTTACTTTTCAAAAATTATTTAAAGTTATTACTGTACTTTTTGTGTTTTTACTTTACAATAATGTAGCATAGATTCATTTTTCTAATGCTATAAACTGTTTTGAAACCAAGAAATCCTATCAAATAATTATAGGTATTCTCTTTATTTTGGTATCTTGTTTATTTCATTTTAATTGGAAAATAATAATTGTATATATTGTATAAAATTATGGTGTACAATGTGGTTTTTAAAAAATTGTTTTAAGTTGACACATAGTAATTGTACATGTTTATGGGCTACAATGTGATATTATGATAAATGTGTATCATGTATAATTATCCATTTAGGGTAATTACCATGTCAGTTTTTTTCAAACACTTATTATTTCTTCATGCTGAAAACATTTAAAAATCTGGCTATTTGAAAATATTTAATAAAGTGTTGTTAACTCTAGTCACCCTACAGACCCCATAGTATATAGAACACCAGTCTGTATATTATATAGACAGATTTCTCCCGTCTAGCTGCAATTTTGTATTCATTAACCAACCTTTCCATATCTCTCCTGTCTCCTATATTCCCTAGCCTCTAATAACCACTATTTTTACTCTTTGCTTCTATTAAATCAACTTTTTTCTTTTTTTTTTTTTTTTTTTTTTTGGTTTCACATATGAGTGAAAACATGTAGCATTTATTTTTCTGTTTCTGGCTTCTTTCACTTAACATACTGTTTTCTAGGCTCATCCATGTTTCTACAGTGACAGAATTTTGTTACTTTTTATGGCTGAAGAGTATTCTAATATGTATATATACCACATTTTAAAAATTCATTCATGTGTTGATGAAAGCTTAGATTTATTTCATATCTTGGCTATTGTGACTTAAAAGCTTCTGCACAGCAAAAGCTATGAAACAATCAATAGAAAGAAGAGACAAATTGTAAAATGGAAGAAAATATTTGCAACCTATTCATTGTACAAGCGATTAACATCTGGAATCTACAAGAAACTCAAACAATTCAACTGCAAAAATAAATCCCATCAATAGAAACAATCTAATGAATAAATGGGCAAATGACCTGAATAGAAATTTATCAAAAGCAGACATACAAATGACTACCAAAAAATGAAAAAATGTTCAGTTTCACAATCATCAGGGAAATACAAGTCAAAACAATAATGAGATATAATTTCGCCCCAGTTAAAGTGGCTAATATAAAAAAGACAAAAATTTTGAAACTCTGGCAAGGATATGGAGAACGGGGAATTCTTACACCCTCTTGATGGGAAAGTAAAGTGTCATAACCCCTGGAAAACAGTGTGGAGGTTCCTCATAGAACTGAAAATAGAACTACTCCATGATCCAGCAATCCTGCTACTGGATTTATCCAAAGAAGGGAAATCAGAATGTTGAAGAGATACTTTTCCTCTTATATTTTTAGGTTTATCACCTTCATATTGTCAAAGCATGTTGCCAATAACCTATTTAATTTATGAAGGGCAGATAATACAGGCAGAGATTATTTTAACAAACTATTTTAATGATGATAATAAATATCTTAACATTGCCTAATGTAGAATGTCCCAAAACATATGTATCATGTAAACATAATTTTCTAAATAAATGTGACTTTTTTTTCAGATATCACACATTTCAGGAATGAAAATTTTGTATGCTTAAAAATATTTTCATTAATGGAATTTAGGACAACACCTAAACCCAAATGTTCAAATTAATCTTTGACCATTTATATGTATAAGTACTTACCTATGTACACATATAAATGTATAAGTTTATATATATATAAATTTGCATATGGTAAATCTTCATATATTTATAAGGTACTTATAGATCTATACCTACAAATATCTATATATGCTTTATATACTCGTATAAGTATATTATATTTATATTTATACTTCATAAATACTTATTTTATACATAAATATTTATAAGTTAAATATTAAATATATAAAATATATATTATAAATATATTAAAATATAAATATATAAAATTTAATATTTAAAATGTTAAATTTGTTATTCAATTAAACTCTGTTAAATTTAATTTTTCTGACATGTTTTGCTTTTCATGTGAAAGAGTTTAATTGAACAACAAATCAGGCAGCCCTCAGAGACAGAAGAAATTCAGAGAACTTTGCTGTGCAACATGGGCAGGCAGCATTTATGAACAGAAAACGGAAATGAAGTACAGAAACAGCTTGAATGGTCACAGTTTTGCGTTTGCCTTATTTGAACATGGTCAGATGAGTTGGTCACTTGTGATTGAAGCTTAGGTGCTGTGAGTGACTGAGACTCAGATATTTGTAACAAAAGTATACTCTTAACTTTCAGTTAGCTTGGATATTTAGTTAGGTTATAATTCATGAAGTTATGATTCAAAGTATACCAGCATACTAAGGCCAAACTTAGTTTAATTTAACAATGTATGTTTTAGAAATCTTTATTAAAAATACACAGATAGACACTCTTAATGGGAATATTGCTATATGTTCCACATTATTTAAAAACCATTCTGTGTAATAGAAAAAACTCCAAAAAATTTAATATTTTCCATGGTTAGTATGATAGTGGAAGATTGCTTCGTTAAATGACTGATTGGCTACTAAATGTATTTCATAAAAATCGAAAGTATGCTAGTAACGGTATAATGGTAGTAACTATTTAGTTAATCAGTATAGCAGTATTTAAGAGTGATGTTATCTTGCATTCTACCATTTAACTAGATCCTCAAAAAAGAAAACAGATATTGGGACTGAAAACCAACTTTTAAGATATTTTTATGTTAAATTAGGTTGTATTTTGGGGAGTAATTATTCTAATTAAATATAAACTTCCAGTTAAGTGTGAACATTTTTTCCTATTTATTATGTTTCTAATACACTGTTAAAAGAATAAAAGATTGAAATAAATATAAAGTTATTTTAGTTCCAAAATATACAAGCTTTCAAATGGCTATTCATATAATTAAGTACATTTCTTTAAAAGCAATTAGTTGCTTAAAATAAAATCTAATAAATTAATTAGACATTTGGATACTTTGTTTTATTGCTGTTTCAAAATGAGCTATTAACATAAAAATATTACAAAAACAGAGATAATAGAACAGTTCCATAGATTACCAGATAAAAAAATAGAATGAAGAGAATGTTAAATGTAATATTGATTGTTCTACTTAATAATATTTTAATTGTTGTTCATTCAATAAAATCTATGGGAGAAAATCTCAATGTGACTGACGTAACATTATGTTCAATTAATGCTAATAAAGTGTTGTATTAGTAAATAAACATGTGCAGGCTTGCCTTGAATGTGAAGAATAGCCAAAGCACTTTAGTTTAAAATTATTTCTATGAAAATAAAAATATTTCTGCATTAATATTAACTATAGTAATAGCTGATAATATTTATCTTCAACATGAGTCAACATTACAGATGAAATATAAAAGTGACATCTGTGGTACTTTGGGGAACATATGAAGAATTCAAATCTGTTTTCTTTCTTCTTTCTTCTTCATGTAAGACCTCTATTGATTTGTAATATCAAGATAATAAACATGACCATTACACCTAAAAGGTGTCTCATGCCCCTTTGTGATTACTTTCTGCAGACGACCCTCACATTCCTCTCTGTCCCAAAACTCAACAACCACTGATCTATTACTTACATGATGAACAATTTGCACGTTGCAAATTGTATATAGATTATATCAGTTTGTTTTAGTTTTGCATGGATTCTTTGTTCTGCAGAACTATTTTGCAAAACATCAGTCATATAAATCAATTGTTTACATATTTATATTACTGAATAGTGTTTCTTTGTATGGATATACCTAAATTTCCCAAGGTGTTTCCCTTGTTGAGAAACATTTGGGTAGTTTCCGCATTTGGCTATTACAAATGAACACTTGTGTTCGAGTCTCATTGTGGTCATATGCTTTCATTTCTCTTAGATACACGTTTAGAAGCAAATATAGTAAGTTTATTTTTCATGTTTGTGAAACTGTCAAATACTTTAAAAAGTGGTTGTACTATTTTATAATAATGCCTGTGGTATAAAAGAGGTCTAGTTGCTTCACATCCTTGCTAAAACTTTATATAGTCTTTTCAACTTTGCCATTCTGTTTTGTGGGTAGTTTTTTTTTTTTTTTTTTTTCTTTTTTTTTTTGAGACGGAGTTTCGCTCTGTCGCCCAGGCTGGAGTGCAGTGGTGCGATCTCGACTCACTGCAAGCTCCGCCTCCCAGGTTCACGCCATTCTCCTGCCTCAGCCTCCCGCGTAGCTGGGACTACAGGCGCGCGCCACCATGCCCGGCTAATTTTTGTATTTTTTTTAGTAGAGACGGGGTTTCACCGTGTTAGCCAGGATGGTCTCGATCTCCTGACCTCGTGATCCACCCGTCTCGGCCTCCCAAAGTGCTGGGATTACAGGCGTGAGCCACCGCGCCCGGCCAGTTGTTTTAAAATTAAAAGCATTATTCTGGTTTCTATGAAAGGATGGGTGATCTAAATGTATGTGGCTTGGATAGGGGTATAGCGGTGGTCTGTAGTTGTCCAGCACCTGGCTCTGGGCTCTGGGTGCTTTAAGGAAGGAGGATAGTATTCCAGATGGCAGATGGCAGAAGCTTGATAAAGGGAGGCAGATGTGATTATAGATTTGGGATTGGTTGGCTTGTATATCAAAGGTATGATCACAGGCAAGCTGTTTGCTATTTCTAGGAATCAGGTAACCTTGGCAGGGGAATGTTCTCCTCTGCTCCACAAGACTACAGTATCAAAGTATTATAAAATACAGAAAATATATGATTAATAGACTAGTAGTATGGCAATCTAGTTCAGTTCTTCATTTCTCAAATCACTAATGATTTTGAGCAATATTTTATGTAGTTCTTTGCCATTTGTATATGGTATTTTGGGAAGATTCTGTTTAAATATTTTGCACACTACATATGAGGTTATTTTATTATTCATTGGAAGAGGTTTTTATGTATTTTAGGTAGAAGTCCTTTGTGAGCTACATGTTTTACAAATAAATGTGATGTTTAATTTGTTTTTTTAACTTTGAAAAGCAAAAGTTTATTTTTAATTTTTACTGTTTTGATAAAATACAATTTACATTTCTTTCTATTATTTATTTATTTATTGAGACAGTCTTGATCTGTCTCCCAAGCTGGAGTGTACTGGCGTAATCTCAGCTCACTGCAACCTCCACCTCCCAGGTTCAAATGATTCTTTTGCCTCAGCTTCCTGCATAGCTGGGACAATAGGTGCAGGCCACCATGCTGAGCTGATTTTGTATTTTTAGTAGAGACTGGGTGGTCTCAAACTTCTTGCCTAAAGTGCTTAAAGGTACTGCCTTGACCTCCCAAAATGCTGGGATTACAGGCATGAGCAACCACACCTGGCATATTATTTATACTATTTGCATTGTGTTTAAGAAATCATTGCCAAACCCGTGGTCACTGAGAATTTTTCCTATGTCATATTCTAAAAGTTTTCTTTTTTTTTTTTTTTTTTGAGATGGAGTCTCGCTCAGCCGCCCAGGCTGCAGTGCAGTGGCGCAATGTCGGCTCACTGCAAGCTCCTCCTCCTGGGTTCACGCCATTCTCCTGTCTCAGCCTCCCAAGTAGCTGGGACTACAGGTGCCCGCCATGACGCCCGGCTAATTTTTTTTATTTTATTTTATTTTTTTTAGTAGAGACGAAGTTTCACCGTGTTAGCCAGGATGATCTGGATCTCCTGACCTCGTGATCCGCTCGCCTTGGCCACCCAAAGTGCTGGGATTACAGGCGTGAGAATTTTGACATTCTATTTTTATATAGTGCATAATTTGAGTCAATATTATTTTGCATGTTTTAATGTCATTTGTTAACAAGACCATCTTTCACCAATAAATTGCTTTGACACTTTTGTCAGAAATCAATTGACCATATATACATGTGTATCTATTTCTGAACTCTTCTTTTACATTGTGTTCATTTGCTTATCTTCCTGTCATACTGAACTGTTTGATTTGTGTAAATATATAGTATGTCAGCCGGGCGCGGTGGCTCACGCCTATAATCCCAGCCCTTTGGGAGGCTGAGGCGGGCGGATGACGATGTCAGGAGATCGAGACCATCTTGGCTAACACGGTGAAACCCGGTCTCTACTAAAAATACAAAAAATTAGCCGGGCGCAGTGGCAGGCGCCTGTAGTCCCAGCTACTCAGGAGGCTGAGGCAGGAGAATGGTGTGAACCCGGGAGGCGGAGCTTGCAGTGAGCAGAGATAGCGCCACTGCAGTCCGGCCTGGGCCAAAGACCGAGACTCAGTCTCAAAAAAAAAGGTATAGTATGTCAGGCAGTGTAAGTCCTTGTTCTTTGTTCTTATTTTTCATTTTTTTCTAGATTCTTTGCATTTGCATGTAAATTTTATAATTTATATAATTATAAATGTTGTAATTTATTTAATTATAAATTTTATAATTCTTGAAAACTTTTTCATGGAAGCCTTGAGAACTATGATGCGAATTCAGTATAGTGAACAATCAGTGGAGTGTTGGTATCTTAACCATAAAACACATTTTAATTCATAAACATGTTATATCTACCAATTATTTTCTGAGTAATATTTTATAATTTTTATTTTCCAATTACCCACATCTTTTATAAATATATTTCTGCATATTAAATACTTTACATTTTTATTAAAAGGCTTTTTTATTTCAGCGCATGGAGATTTTATTTCTACTTAGTAGTAATACAATCATTTTATTTATATTGATCGTACATATGTCATGCAACATTATTATAGTCACTTATTAGATTTTATAACAAATTTTTGTAGGATGTTTAAGATTTTCTACAGAGATAATAATTTTTTTGTGAATAAACATAGGCTTACTTTTTCCTTCTAAACCAAATTTTTTTAAAAGGTATTTTTCTTGACTTACTGCTTTGACTAATACCTAAAGTTAGATTTTGAATACAAGTAGTAAGAGCAGATGTTCCTGTTTTGTTCCTGATCCTAAGGTAAAACATTTCATTTTCATATAAAATACTTTATTAGTTTTACATTCTCTTGAGGTGCTCTCTCTGGTTCAAAAGTTTTCTTCTATTTGGTATGTTAAGAGTTTTCAATATAATTTTATGTAAAATTTTGTCACATAAATTGCATTTATTGAGATTATTATTGTTTTTTTCTGTTAACATTGTGAATCACTTTATTTGATTTTCAAATGTTAAACCAGCTTTTCACTCCAGGTTAATTCTTACTTGTCTTGATGCACTATTTGGATACATTATTTTACTATTTTGTATGAGTTTGCAGAGGTTGTAATATCATGGTAATGCTGGTTTCAAATAATAATTTGGGAAGTATCCAAACTTCTTCAATTTTCTGAAAATGTTTGCATAGAATTTGCAGATTTTCTTTTCTAAGTGTTTCTCAGATTTCACCCGTGAAACTCTCTCAGTTTGAGATTTTCCTGCTAGAAAGTTTTAACTACATACTTTCTTTAGCAGATCTAGTAGTACAGTCTTGCACAGCAAAATGATAGTTTGGTAAATGATAGATTGCATATACATGGTGGCCGCATAAGATTATAATGGAGCTGAAAAATTTCTGTTGCCTACACACACTGTGGCCATGATAATGTGGCAGTGCAATGCATTACTCACATGTTTGTGGTGATGCTGGTTTAACAAACCTACTGTGCTGCCAATCCTATAAAAGCATAGCACCTAGAATTATATACAATGCATCATATTTATTTTTGTTACTGGTTTATGTATTTACCATACTATAATTTTTATCAATATTTTCTAATGTACTACTTTATTTAAAAAAAAAACAGTTAACTGTTAAAACAGCCTCAGGCAAGTCCTTCAAACCATATTTCAGAAGTAGGCATTGTTATCATAGGAGATGACAGTCTCATGTGTGCTCTTGCCCCTGACGACCTACCAGTGGGACAAGATGTGCTGCTGGAAAATAGTAATATTGATATTCCTGACCCTGTGTAGGCCTAAACTAATGGGTACGTGTGTTAGTTTTTAATAAAAAGTTTTAAACAGTGTAAAAATGTAAAACAAATTTTAAAATAGAAAAACCTTACATAATAAAGATACAGAGAGAAAATACTTTTGTACAGCTGTATAATGTATACGTGTTTTAAGCTGAGTGTTATTACAAAAAAGTAAAAAATGTTTTAAAAAGTAAAAGTTGGCTGGGCATGGCGGCTCACACCTGTAATCCCAGCACTTTGGGAGGCTGAGGCGGGTGGATCGCTTGAGGTCAGGAGTTTGAGAACAACTTGGTCAACATGGTGAAACCACCTATCTATTAAAAATAAAAATATTAGCCAGGGATGGTGGCAGGTGCCTGTAATCCGAGTTACTTAGGAAGATGAGACAGTAAAATCTCTTGAACCCAGGAGGTGGAGGTTGCAGTGAACCGAGATCACACCACTACACTCCAGTCTGGGCAACAGAGTGAGACCCTGTCTCAAAAAAAGGTAAAATAAAATAAAAAGTAAAAGTTTATAAAGCAAAAGAGGTGTATTAAGCTAAAGCTAATTTCTTGAAGAAAAAAAAATTAAGTAAATTTAGTACAGTCTAAGTTTACAGTGTTTATAAAGTGTATAGTAGTCTACAGAAATGTCCTAGGCCTGCACATTCACTCACCCCTCACTCACTGACTCACCCAGAGCAACTTCCAGTCTCACAAGTTCCATTCACCATAAGTGCCCTATACAGGTGTACCATTTTTAATCTTTTGTACCATTCTGTACTGTACCTTTTCTGTGTTAACATACACGAATACTTACCATTGTGTTCTGATTGCCTACGTTATTCAGTAGAGTAGGATTCTGTACAGGATTGTAATCTTGGAGCAATAGGCTGTACCATACAGCCTAGGTGTGTAATAGGCTTTAACACATAGCTTTATGTAAGTACAGTCTATGATGTCTGCGCAACAGACAAATTGTTTAACAACACATTTCTCAGACCATATCCTTATTGTTAAGCAAAGCATGAGTACATTCTGGTTATCTATTTTTTTTTTTCTTGAAAAAGCTATGAGAGTCTTGTTCTGCTAAAAAAAATTACTCATTTCATGTTAGTTGTTAAATTTTTGGAAAGAAGTATACATAATATCAACATACTTTCTTTTTAATGTCTGTATGATAGCTAGTGGTGTTCTTTCTCTCATTTGTGATAATAGTAATTTGTATCTGGCTTTTTTTCTAATCAGTGTACTAGAAATTAAACAGTTATGTTTATCTCAAAGATACAGATTTTGGTGTTTTTTAATGTCTTCTATTTTAGTTGTTTCTGCTTTTATCTGTATTTTTCCTTAAATTTGGGTTTACTTAAAAAATAATGTGAAAATTTAAGACATTGAATCTAGATTTTTTTTCTTTTCTAATACTGGTGTTAAGTCTGATAAATTTCTTTTCAGCACAACTTCAGCTGAATCCCACAGATTTTGAGATTTTTGTACTGTTCCAAATATTTTCTTATGACCCCTTTTATTGACAAATAGTTTCTATAAGTGTTTTTTTTTTTCTTTTAAGTGTTAAATACGTTAAAAGTTTGTGAGGAAGTTTCTACTATTAATTTGTTATTTAATTTCATTGTGGTCAAATAGCATACCTTGTATTCTTTAATTACTTTTAGTTTATTGGCTTTTTTATGTTCAAGGACATGACCTGTTTTAATAAATGCTATAAGTATACTCGAATAGCATGTATATTGTGCTGTTATGTGGTGCAGGGTACTATAAATTCTATTTAGGACACATTTTTCAATAGTGTTATTTGTCTTCTATATCCTTATTGTCTTTCTATTTATTAAATTGATTATTGAGAAATGTAGAAATATTTTACTTTAATTGCTGACTTATCTATTTTTGCCTTTTTAAAAACCAATTTATGTTTTAAAAACTGTAAAACTAAGTTATTAAATGCAAAAAAACTATAAAACTAAGTTATTAGAGGCAAAAATGTTTAGAATTGTTATGCCCTTGATAAATTTACCACTTTATCATTATTAAATTATCTTCTATTTCTAATAATATATTTTTTGGGATGTATTGGTCTAATATTAATATAGTTGCTCTAGTCTAATATTAATATAGTTGCTCTTCTTTTCCATTTTTAATTTCTAATTTATCTCTAATGATCAATTAATTTCTTTAGCATATATGACTTATTTTTACTTGAAATTTTACCATCTCAACTTCATAATTGAATTGTTTACATAATTTACATCCAATATAAATGTCAACATAGTTGGTGTTAAATCTAATACTTTGTTATTTATTTTCTTTTTGTTCTGTTACTTTTACTCATTTTTGGCTTATTTTGAATTAATTGAGGATTTTCCAAAATTTTGTTATTTGTTGGTTTATTTGATATGTTGTTTGTTTATTTGGTCTTAGTGGTTCTAGGAGAGAAGGCAGTTAGAGGCCAGCTTGGCAGATAGAGAGGGACCACACCTGTAACACCCTGTAGCTAGGGGGAAGAAATACTGTTAAGGACATCCTCTTATGCCAGGATGTTTACTCAGAAGGGACGGTCCCAACTTATACCCAAGTACAATAAATTAACCTTGATCCAGAGCTAATTGTAATATTATTAGTATTGTGGTTTTGGCCTCCCTGGTGGGATTTGTTTAGCCACTCATGAGTAATAGGTAAGATGTAGTAGCTATGGCCAATCCCAGGCATGCACAGATGCAACACCCCCAGCAGGGAACTTTACCCCTCCCATTTGGGTGGAACCCACAGAAGGCTTCCTTGCCTCTGCCACATAAAAGACCCAGAACTCAGACCCATTTCTGGCAATCCTCTTTGGGTCCCCTCTCACTACAGAGAGCTTTTCTGTCACTAAATAAATCCTACTCTGCCTTACTCACTCTCTGATGTTTGCATGCTTATTCTTCTTGGTCATGGGACAAGAACTCAGACCTAGATGAACTAAGGAGTAAGAAAACGATAACAGTTCCTTTAGAGTTTATGTTGTATATCTTTCATTTATATACATTATCCTTCAAATAAAATCATATTATACTTTCATTACTCCTCTCTCAGTCTTGATGGTATTTTGTTATATTTTACTTCTTTATTAGTTAAAAACCTCACACTATATTTTATTATTTTTGCATTAAATATTAAATTGCATTTAATTATGTTATTTTTAAAAGGAATTTTATACATACTGATAGATTTACCATCTGTCATGGTCTTTATGTCTTTGTGTAGATCCAGATTTCTTTGGTGCCTGTGTAATATTTTTAAACACTTCTTGCACTTCAGTTTTGTCTGTGATAAATTTATTCAGCTTTTTAATGTCTGCAAATGTCCTTATTTCATCTTTGTACCTGAAGTAGAAGTAATTGCAAATGGCCTTCCAAAATAGTTGCTCCTGATTGTTTTCCCAATACCATTGTTTAAGATTTCCTTTTGCTCAAAATGTTCCTCAACATTTGATTTCAATTTGTATTAGGCATTTAAATTAAAATTTTGATAACTAAAGGGTTTGGTCACACATTTACATACTTATCCCCTTTTGTGACTTGCCTAATAAATTATTTTACATTTTAAATTGGTATGCTTATATATGTCATTTATGCTACTGTCTTATTGACTTAACTATACATACCAGAATTCACTAGATGCTTTCGATACAAGACCTTTATCTGTCGTATATGAAGCAAATATAATTTCTCTCATTGTGGACTTTTTTTACTCTCTCTATAAACTGTTTTGAAATTATCAGTGTTGATGTATGCAAAATAATTTATTAAATGTTTCAGTTTGAGGTTAGGTATGTTTTGGTAAAAATTTATGTTTTTCTATTTTATGAATATTTAGTTGATTACAAATCATTTATTAAAACTGTTGATTTTTCTGTAGTCTGGAGTATAACCTCTGTGTTATGTGAAATGCCTTTATCTTCGTAGGTGTAATTCTAGACCTTATGTCCTAATCTATTGCCCAGTCTGTTTTTCTGTCCAGTATCTTGCTATCATCTTACTTTTGTTGTTTTATAAGAAACTGTGATATTTGACAGAGTAGTTCCTTTCATTATGATCTTAAACATCAAATATCATGCCAATGTTTGTTACCTATTGTTTTACATGTAATTTTATTAAGAACCAGGTTGATAATTTACACACACACACACACACACAAACACACATACACTTACCCCATACTACATGATAGGGTATTGTTAAAATTACTTTGAATCTATACGCCAAAGAATTAAAATCTTTATGGTACCAAAGTATTCAATTTGTGTATACAATCTTTTCCTCCATTTCTTATAATCTCTCTCTTTAAATTTTTTTTAAATTGACAAACAATAATTGTACGTATTCATGGAGTACATAGTGGTGTTTCAATACATACAACATATAGTGATCAGATCAGGTTAATTGGCATATCCCTTATCTCAAATATTTATCATTTATTATCTGTGTTAGCAATGCTCAACATCCTCTTTCTAGCTACTCGAAGTTGTATATTACTGTTAACTTAGTCATCTTACAGTGATTAGAGCACTAGAACTTATTCCTCCTATCTAGCTGTAATTTTGTTTCCCTAAACAAATCTCTCCCTCTCCTTTCCTTCCCTCTATTCTTCCCAGCCTCTGGTATCCTCTGTTTTACTGTTTACTTCTCTTAGATAAATACTTCTAGCTTCTACATAGGTGTGAGAAAATGTGATGTTTAATTTTCTGTTTCTTATTTTGCTTAACATAATGTTCTCCAGGTCTATCCATGTTTGCCACAAATGACAGATATTTACTATTTTTAAGGCTAAATAGCACTCCATTGTGTATATGTACCACATTTTTAATCAATTCATCTAGGTTGATTCCATATCTTTACAATTGTAAATAGTGCTGCAATAAACATTGGAGTGCAGATGTGTCTTTGATATAATAATTTCCATTTCTTTGGATAAATTCCCAGTAGTGACATTGCTGGATCACATGGATAGCTCTGTTGGTAGTTTTTTGAGAAACCTCCATACTGTTCTCCATAGTGGTTCTACTAGTTTACATTCCCACCAACAGTAGAGTTTTCTTTGCATTTTCACTAGCAGTGTGTGTGTGTGTGGGTGTGTGTGGGGGGGTATTTGAGGATAACCATTCTAACTGTGGTAAGATGATATCTCATTGTGGTTTTGATTTATATTTTCCTGATAATTAATGGTGATGAACATTTTTTAAGAAAAAAATATTTCTTCTTTTGAGAAATGTCTTTTCAGATCATTTGCTTTTTATCATCATGATTTTTTCTGTTGATATGTTTGAATTTCTTATATATTCTGGACGTTGATCCACTGTTGGTTGAGTAGTTTGCAAATATATCCTTCCATTCTGTAGGCTGTCTTTTCACTCTGTTGTTGAGTTTTCTTTGCTGTGCAGAAGATTTTCATTTTAGTATAATCACCTTTTTTATTTTTTGCTTATGTTGCCTGTGCTTTTGAGGTTTTATTTATCAAATCTTTTCCCAGGCCAATATCCTGAAGCATTTCTTCTATCTTTTCTTCTAGCACTTTTATTACTTTATATCGTACATTTTTAGGTCTTTGATTCACTTTGAGTTTTTTTTTTTTTTTTTTTTTTTTTTTTTTAACAGAATGAGAGGTGGGGGCCTACTTCCCTTATTCTGCTCATGGATATCCAGTTTCCTAGCCCCATTTACTAAAGAGATTGTCCTTTTCCTAATGAGTGTTTATGACAGTTTTGTGAAAAATTATCTGTAGATATGTGGATTAATTTCTAGGTTCTCTATTTTGTTCCATTGGTCTATTTGTCTGCTGTTATTGCCAGTATCATGCTGTATTGGTTACTGCAGATTTGTGGTATATTATCAGGTCTGGCAGTGTGATATCTCCAGTTCTGTTCTTATTTCTCAGAATTGCTTTCCTGAGCAATAAAGCTATTTGAGGTCTTTTACAGTTCCATATAAATTTTAGAATTTGTTTTCGATTGATGTGAACAATGACATTGGTATTTTGATAGTGATTGTGTTGAATGTGTAGATTGTTTTTTACAGTACTGTAGTATTATGACGATATTACTTCCTATCCATGAGTATGAGCTGTCTTTTCATTTGTTTGTATCCTCTTTTTTCTATCATCAGCATTTCCTTCTTTTACTTGTACAGGTCTTTAACCTCCTTGGTTAAATTTATTCCTAATCCTAGGTAATTTTTTTGTAGCTATTATAAATAGAATTCCGTTCATAATTTATTTTTCACCTAATTTGTTGTTAGTGTATAGAAATGCTATTGATTTTTGTGTGTTAATTTTGTATCCTGAAACTCTCAAGAACATTTTATGATTTTCTATGTTAGGATCTCACAGGTGAATTTACCAATTAATTTAAGGTATTTTTGATTATCTGATTATAACGTAAGTGGTCATTTTTCAAAATTTAATCTTTGTTTTGTGAGGGAGATATAAAATATAATTGAAAATAAATAATTTGTTCCAGCCAATTTACAAATTTTAGTTAGCAATTCCAATAAATTTTCTGTATATTCTTTTCTACATATATTATCAGATTGCCTGTAAATGTGGGTAGAATTTCTTCTTTATTTACATATTTTCCTTGCTCTTGGCATTTGACAGGATTCTGCTAGAATTTTGAATAGAAATTGTTAACCATAATGCTTCCCTCAGCTCAGAAAAGACGTTCACCATTAGGTATGATGTTTGCTGTAGATGTGTGTGTGTGTGTGTGTGTGTGTGTAATTTATATATATATAATATATATATATTTTTTGAAGATTATCAGAAGAAAAAACTTTTTTTATAATTTACTAAAATTTTATATTGAATTTTATCAAATAATTTTCTTCACTTACTAAAATAATCATGTAATTTTATCCATTTTTTAAAAATATGGTAGATTACCCTGAATTTTATGTGATAAATCAAATTTTTCATTTCTAGAATGACTCAACTTGGTTGTGCTTCAATTTCCTTGTAATTTTTTTTGCTAATTTAAAAAATAAACTTTGCATTTAGTTCATTAGTAAGATTAACTGGTAGGAGCTTTCATTCTCATAATATTTTTGCCCAGTGATAGATTACGTTAGACTTCTTTTTGAAACAGGTGGAACATTTTCTTCCTTATTCTATTATTTACAATATTTGTATAAAATTTTTTTTTAAAGTTAGGGAATTATAAGGGTTAGGGAAAATTCACCATCATAGCCATCTGGTCTCAGCTTTTTGTTTGTTTATTTGTAGTGGTCCTCTACTCTGCTGTGGGAATGTTTCTATCTATAGATACAGTTTCTTCAGTATTTCTAAGATTCTATTTTATTCTGTGTCAGTTTTAGCATGTTGTATCTTAATAGGAGCTATCTGTTGTGTTTAAAAATTGTTTAATTTTTTGTTATACTTTAAGTTCTGAAATACACGTGTGGAACATGCAGTTTTGTTACATATGTATACACGTGCCATGGTGGCTTGCTGCACCCATCAACCCATCATCTACATTAAGTATTTCTCCTAATGCTATCCCTTGCCTAACCTCCCATCCCCCAAGAGGCCCCAGTGTATGATGTTCCCCTCCCTGTTTCCACGTGTTCTCATTGTTCAACTCCCACTTATGAATGAGAACATGAGGTGTTTGCTTTTCTGTTCCTGTGTTAGTTTGCTGAGAGTGATGGTTTCCAGCTTCATCTACTTCCCTGCAAAGCACATGAACTCATCATTTTTATGGCTGCATCGTATTCCATTGTGCACATGTGCCATATTTTTCTTTATCCAGTCTATCACTGATGGGCATTTGGGTTGGTTCCAATTCTTTGCTATTGTGAACAGTGCCGCAATAAACATATGTGTGCATGTGTCTTTATAGTAGAATGATTTCTAATCCTTTGGGTATATAACCAGTAATGGGATTGCTGGGTCAAATGGTATTTCTGCTTCTAGATCCTTGAGGAATCACCACACTGTCTTCTACAATGGTTCAATAATTTACACTCCCACTAACAATGTAAAAGCGTTCCTATTTCTCCACATCCTCTCCAGCATGTGTTGTTTCCTGACTTTTTAATGATCGCCATTCTAACTTGTGTGAGATGGTACCTCATTGTGGTTTTGATTTGCATTTCTCTAATTACCAGTGATGATGAGCTTTTCTTCATATGTTTGTTGCTGCATAAATGTCTTCTTTTGAGAAGTGTCTGTTCATACCCTTTGCCCCCTTTTTGATGGGGTTGTTTGTTTTTATCTTTTAAATTTGTTTAAGTTATTTGTAGATTCTGGTTATTAGCCCATTGACAAATGGATAGATTGCAAAAATTTTCTGCCACTCTGTAGGTTGCCTGTTCACTCTGATGATAGTTTCTTTTGCTATGTAGAAGGCTCTTTAGTTCAATTAGATCCCATTTGTCAATTTTGGCTTTTGTTGCCATTGCTTTTGGTGTTTTAGTCATGAAGTCTTTGGCCATGTGTGTGTCCTGAATGGTATTGACTGTTTTTTCTTCTAGAGTTTTTATGGTTTTCGGTCTTATGTTTAAGTCTTTAATCCATCTTGAGTTAATTTTTGTATAAGGTGTAAGGAAGTGGTCCTGTTTCAGTTTTCTGCATATGGCTAGCCAGTTTTCTCTACACCATTTATTAAATAGGGAATCATTTCCCCATTGCTCGTTTTTGTCAGATTTGTAAAAGATCTGATGGTTGTAGATGTGTGGTGTTATTTCTGAGGCCTCTGTTCTGTTCCATTGGCCTATATATTTGTTTTGGTACCAATACCATGCTGTTTTGGTTACTGTAGCCTTGTAGTAGTGTTTGAAGTCAGGTAGCGTGATGCCTCCAGCTTTGTTCTTTTTGCTTAGGATTGTCTTGGCTATGTGGGCTCTTTTTTTGTTCCATATGAAATTTAAAATAGTTTTTTCTCATTATGTTAATAAAGTCAATTGCAACTTGATAGGGATAGCATTGAATCTATAAATTAATTTGGGCAGTATGGCCATTTTCACAATATTGATTCTTCCTATTCAGGAGCATGGAATATTTTTCCATTTGTTTATGTCCTCTCTTATTTCTTTGAGCAGTGGTTTGTAGTTCTCCTTGAAGAGGTCCTTCACATCCCTTGTAAGTTTTATTCCTACATATTTTATTCCCTTTGTAACCATTTGGAATGGGAGTTCACTCATGATTTGTCCCTCTGTCTATTATTGGTGTATAGGAATGCTTGTGATTTTTGCACATTGATTTTGAATCATGAGACTTTGCTGAAGTTGCTTATCAGCTTATGTAGATTTTGGGCTGAGATGATGGGGTCTTCTAAATATATAATCATGTCATCTGCAAACAGAGACAATTTGACTTCCTCTCTTCCTATTTGAATACCCCTTATTTCTTTCTTTTGCCTGATTACCCTGGCCAGGTTGGTCAACCCATATATGTTCCTAAAGTCTTTTTATTAGAGTAGCCCTCTTTATTCATGAGATATATGTTCCAAGACCTCCAGTAGATGCCTAAAACCTCAGATAATAGCAAACCCTATATACACTATGTTTTTTTCCTATACATGCATACCTATGTTAATGTTTCATTTGTAGGGGGACTGGACACAGGAAGAGATTAACAACTCATAATAAAATAAAACAATTATAAAACATATAGTAATAAAGTTATGTGAATGTACCTTCTCTCTCCCAAAATATTTTATTGTATGTAACATTTTTGGATGACAATTGACCCTTGGTAACTGAAACCAGGGAAAGCAAAACCCTAGATAAAAAGGGACTTCTATATGTTTTATCTCTGCCTCCTTTATATAGTTGTAGCACATTTTCTGTTCCTAATATTAATTACTTTAGGTCTTCTGCAGTGACTTCTAAAATATGTTTTTAAAGATTTTACATATAATTATCTGTATCTTCACATTTTCTTGATCAATGTCTACATATATGTATTATTAATATGCATTATTTTATTGCCATAAAGTTCAATATGTCATTGCAAGTCATTTTCTAATTCCTAATGTCATTTATTCATTTAGCAGTAAGGTTTTGTGAAACAAATCTAATTTTATTAACTTTAAATTGACTTTATTGTGGTCAAAGAGCATACTCTATATACTTTCAATGTTTTGAATTTTTATAGATTTGCCATATGGCCTATTATATGAACAAATTTTTAAAAATTTAAGAATAAACTAAAATAGAATAAATATTTGGTATTTGTTGGTACCTTCTATATAACTCAATTGCATCCATTGCATCAGTATTGTTGTTTGAATCTTCTATACATTTAAAAATAAATATTTTTTCTTCTATCTGCTGATAAGTATGTCTTAAAATCCTGCATTATGTTTATAGATTTTTTTAATTTCCCTTTTATTTTTTCCTAATTTTACATTTGGACCTATGATATCAGCTGCAAACAAATTTGAGATTACGTTTTCCTGAATAATGAAAACATTTTATAATTATATACATAATTTATACTTTATAATTATAAAATGTCCACCTTTATTTCTCATGATACTTTGTCTTATAGTCTAGTTTTTTCTGATATTATTATAGTATTAAAGCTATTACAGTAGCTTTATTGTATTGTATTGTATTGTATTCATGCTTAATCAGATCTAAGGCTGAAATAGTCAATTATCTCCAATCTTTTAATTTCTTCAGTTAATAACAGCATTGTCCTTGGGATTTTATCTCACTTAAACCACAAAATGGGCCTTTTCTTTTGCATGTATTCTTCTCATAAAAATGCAGTCACTAGGCTACAAGGGCTGGACAAAGTCATATAGCAAATATATCAGCTTTTGTGTTATCTTGCCTTACGTAATACAGAGTTGCTATTTTTCTCTGTCCTTTCACAATTTCCGTAACACTACACACGTTAAAATACATGTACTTCAAATTAATCTAACGCAACATATTCCTGAAAATGAAAGTCAGCATTTTTTTGACAAAAATCTGAAATATCAACAAAGGAAACCAACCAACTAAAGCTAAAGAGAAGGGAAATACATACTAATCAAAATAAATTTTAAGAGCACATGTACATCAAAAGCAAGAAAGTAAAATAATTCAAAATTTTCAAATGACCAAACTTTAGAAGGTATAAATTGATAACTGATATTAACTAATAAGACAATTTTAAAATATATGAAATAAAAATGGATATAGAGAAGGTCATTCTGCAATTACAGAAAAAAGAAATAGATATTCCTACATTTCTTGTTGTAGCAGAATTATTAACAATATATTGACAAATTATTAGTAAACTCAATCTACTTACAAAACTTTTCAGGCAAAATTGGAAGAATGTAACTTTTATTTTGAACAAACATAGATGTCATACTAAACTCTATCATGTACTGGACTAAAAAGAAGTATCATTAAAGCTAAACAAGGGACATGAAGAGTTTATAACTCTAATGTACTATATTGATAATTATGATAATTATGTAACCAGCTTAAAATTTTTAAATTGGGAAAAATTAAAATATAATTAATACCTTGCTATCATTTAAGTATTTGTGTCCTGTAAATATTAATTTAATAATAAAACATTAAAAATACCAAGAATAAAAGCAGAAAATAGGAGGGAATGATATGGTGAACTGAATAATTTGGATAATCAAAATGTGGTACAATGCAAAGACAGAAGTATACAGATTTAAATAAGTTCATCAGAAAAATTAATAAACTGTATTCATTAAAGAAAAAGACAAGAATAAAACCATATAAATACAACAAAATAAATAACAAAGTGGACTTAATGGACTCTAAATCAAATACTGTAGGGTGTATTAATAAAACTCAGTGTGCTTTATGTAAACACTATCAGTTTCAAAATTCTGCCTAAATTTATTAAGAATAAAAGAGAAGATATATGAGTAACTATGTCATCTGAAAAATAAGCCAACTGCTATAGATTTATACATGAAATATGTGGATTAAATATTAATTTTCAGATAAAATTATTTATTTCATCTATTTATTTAAATAGATTTTAACTAACTCTTCCCACAAAATAGAGGTTCAATTCACCTCTATAGAGTAAAGTATGGGGTCTGATGCAAGGAATACCTGGTTCTGTCCGTGCACCTGTTTCCTATTTATCCCGGGGCTTCCCTTATGTCATGGGTGTGGCAGCCCTACAAGAACACAATACATGGCTTGCATATTTGTTGCAAGCAATGTTCTCCACTGGTCTGCCTTTTCCTCCTGTTAGCAGCTCATTCTAAGCTAGAGCTGTAGATACCATGTTTCTCACAGGGAAACATGTGAGGATAAGTTAGGCAAGTGGCTACATCTCTTTAGTGGGCCAAATTGGAACAGACTCTGCTGTCATCAGCAGAAAACACTCTGGTCAGAGAGTAAGAGAAAATGGGAGATGTTCCATAGCTGGCTGGTTTCACCTGGAGGGCTGGGGATGCCAGGTAGTCCTTTACATGCTCACATACCACAACTCATGTTACCCAAATTTGAGAAGGGAGGCTGACAGGTATGAACCTGCCTTTCTTCAAGTAAATAGTAGTTCAATGGTAGTACCCAGTGAATTTTAAAAGGCATTCTTGATGTGGGTCAGAATGAAGGAATTCTTCTAGTATTGAGGCAGCAGTTATGTATGAATAGGTACAGGGGTATTGTAATATTTTAACAACTGACAATCCTCACAATATTACAAATCATTCTTATTTACAAATACATCATGCACAAATTTATGTCAATTATTTTGAAAATTTTGATGCAGTGGATCACTATCAAGAAAGCACATATAAAATGTAAACACGGATCAAGAAGAAATAGGAAACAAATATCAATAGTCAGCAAAGAAATTAAAATGACATCAATAACCCACCAATGCATCTCCTCCAAAAACATTAACATGTGTTCCATTTGTATGTTTTTACTGTTTAAAACATGTTAAATGTTCATTTTGTTCCAGAAAAAATTAAATTTAGATAATGTTCCCTTCATTTAATGCACACTTGGTACCAAACTGAATAATGACTATTGAAGAATTTAATAATGTAAATCAATGTTACTTATGGAAGTTGATAAAAATAAATATTTAAGATAAATATTCACTAATTATAAATAATTATTTGCTCACAACATAAAGCAATTATCATTAAATAAGAATTATGCTAGGAACAGAAAAAGAGTGTGACACCAGAAAATCTGCCGATGCAATTAAACACATTAATGCTGCCACATCAGTATTGCCTGTAATTCAAAAGCACAGTTAGCAGAGACAGTCCAAGCAGATCCCCATGATCTATGCCACTTGTCCATATTGTTATTGTTCTGTATTTATTTTTGTTTTGATACATGGAATACATTTTTATACTCTAAAATTATATTATTATTTCATAAGAATTCTTCAGCAGAGAGACTCATTTGGTAAATGTGGAGATCATGTTGTGAGCTGGTATTTGTTTGAATGCTGATTTTAGAGATTAAGATCCAAGTGGTATTTTGGGGGGACTCAGGACATTTTTCTTTTATATTTTTGGAGATGGAAGTTTCTTACCTTTGAAATTGACTGCCTCTGCTATAAAACAGGGAAGAGCTAAGGCTAAAAAGCCCATCAGTCTCTGAGAAAAACCCGCACTGTTCACTGGTATGATTACAGTATGCGTAGTGTATCTTAATAAAAAAAAATAGACATATTCAGCCTTTCTCATGGAAACTAGTAATGGCTAATTTGTATTATGTAGTATGACCTGCAAAGTAAAAGAGTAAGCACATATTTTTAGTGCATAAATTGATCAATCTGGTCAATTAGACCTCTAGCAATAGAAGGTTGTAATTTCTACTATCGATTAACAGGAAATTAACACTGGCAAATACATGACAAAACACAATGAAGATGTCCCAAATACCCAATTTCTTATTTCCTACTCCATTTGTTTTTAATACATTTCAATAAAAGCATCAAATAACTTTATGTATATTTGATATTATTCTGGGATATTATGCAGTTTTATGTACATAAATTACATTTTTGATCATCAATGCTTCCATCTGCTCAGTGAGTCCTAGCTAAGTCTCCCTGTTATTTTTAAAAATGAGATATAATTTCTTATGCTCAAAATACACTAATTTTTATTTAATCATATCTACATTCCTTATCAGATTACTAAAAAAAATCCACAACAACAAAATAAGCCTTAATGCCTCTAGCTACTTTGAAAAATTTTTTCATGTGTTAGGCAAGTTTTGGCAAAGAAAACAATCTTCTATGCTTGCAGGAGCAGGAAAATGTGTCAAAAAGATGAAATAAAATTTCTGCATGATTTAACATCTAATAGAAAACAATGACAATTTAGGTATTAAATGAGAACCAGCATGTTGAAACCTGAAGAAAATATTTGCTGAGAACATTCAGTTCGATAATTTTCCTCAATTCAGTGGTTTAGGCTGAAGTCTCTCTCTTGGGCCAACAGAACATTCTTGGACTAAACAATTATAGTTAGTTCAGTGTGAAAATTGCATATTCAATAACTTGAATTTTGTTTTTGCCTTCTTTAAGATACTTATAAGAGTATAAACATTAATTTGTATTTGTCATGAGTATCTTAATCATATCTATTTCATAGATAAACTGGGTAAATTCAGAGTGATTATTGATTACTCTTCTATATTCATTACTTAATAATATAATTAGATTATATTATTTCCTTTAGCAATCACATCTGTTCTGGAAGAGAGGCTGAAATTTCATAAAACAACTTTCGAATTACTCTTTTTCTAATGTAACTGCTCCTGTAAACATAATGCTCTGCTAGTTTATTGATCACAACTATAATGCGCTTTTCATACTCCTGTAATGTTGACTACCCTTCACTGGTACATTAATTCACACCATTTAAAACTCATTTTGTTTTCCCTTAATTCTATACTAATAAAATCTGACAAAGTTAATAGTTTTCCTTTAATATTCTTTCCTACCAAACATGATTACTGATATTGCATAGTAATTAAATGCATGGGCTTTGGGATTAGACAAATGTATATTTGCATTTAAATGCTGCCATTTTTAAATTGGGGAAGTTGAGTGATTTAAATTTAGTGAAATTTCACAGCATGAGATCATCTCATTTCTAACATGGTAATTACAATATAACCTTCTTTGTTTTAAGTATCATATGTGTAATGTGTGAAAGTCGTTTAGCATAGTTCTGGCCATAATGAGTCTAACTGCCTTCTAGCTGATGTGGTAAGCCATTCGTGTTTATACATTTAGTCCTCTGAGTAATATCATATTTCTTAAATAATTTAATAAAAAGGGCCGGGCGCGGTGGCTCACGCCTGTAATCCCAGCACTTTGGGAGGCCGAGGCGGGTGGATCACGAGGTCAGGAGATCGAGACCATCCTGGCTAACACGGTGAAACCCCGTCTCTACTAAAAATACTAAAAATTAGCCGGGCGTGGTGGCGGGCGCCTGTAGTCCCAGCTACTCGGGAGGCTGAGGCAGGAGAATGGCGAGAACCCAGGAGGCGGAGCTTGCAGTGAGCCGAGATCGCGCCACTGCACTCCAGCCTGGGCGACAGAGCGAGACTCCGTCTCAAAAAAAAAAAAAAAAAAAAAAAAAAAAAGAGACTAAAGCTATCTATGTGTGATCTCTTTTTTATTACTTTCCATTTCTACCATTCACATTTAAAATATATACTTATCAATGAAGCTGTTTGCTCCTGGAGATATAACAAGAGAAAACAAAGTTTATCAAGTGGCTTACTAAATGGCAAACACAATATAAACACTACTAATTTAAACTGTATTTTCAAATTATTATTTAGTAAAGGGCATGCAAAAATCTAAGCATTTTTAATTCCTATTTCCATGAAACACAAAAAGTTGATTTGAATGCTTCTTAGTTTACTCATGGAGATAGGTATTTGGGAATTCTTACAAAGTATTTGCATTAAGAATGGGCAAACTTATCCATGTTGATAGTGACCTCCTATGAACTGGAAAAAATCTGAGAAATACTTTTTCAACAACAGTTTTGACATTAATTATTGAGCATAAAAATAATAAATGTTACTCAACTATTAATAATTAATTTGTATAAAATACAAAACCCAGTTATTCTCTCTCATGCTCTGAAAATTAGAGCATGTGCCATGGTTTAAAATATTCCGTGTTGCTTTTGCTGAAAGAAACTGTCATCACTTACCTAAACATAAAAATGCAATCAGGAAATTGTTTAAATTATAAATGGAAATTACCATTTTCATCACTTTTAGTTGCTGTTCCTTTTTTATTTTGCCAACAGTATGTTGTACCTTTTGTTTAATTTCTACGAATAAGGACTTTAGCCATGGGTCATTAAAACTATTCAAAGTAACTACATGTGTGATGTCCTTGCAAGCTGAGTAGCCAAAACTTGCTTTGAGTTGACTTCAATATGTATATTACATCTGAATATCCTAAATGTCCCTTAGTCATGTATTTCTTTACAGTCAGAAGTATCTCTGACTATTGTTAATTTCTTTTTGTTCACTACAGCTTTTAGATAATTACAGGTTACTGTTAGGCACTTTTAATATGATTACACAGGACTAACTCAGCAGTTGATTCAATAGGCACTAATGAGAGGCTATTAGAGAGAGTACTCTATTATCTAATCCTTATTTCAAGATATTTTGATTCTAATAGAAGCAAAATTATTAGACATGGAAGAAATTACAGGTGCATATTTATATGGAAGAAGCAAAATTTTGAAAATTGTGAGTTCTCTCTAATATTCTTTCCTACAAATATGATTAGTGATATTGCATAGTCGTTGAGTACATGGGCTATGAGATCAGAGAAATCTACGTTGGTAGATAAATAGCTATGCTGATAGTCTTCAAGGGAAATGCAAATAGTGAGCACACAGTTATTTGTTAGTGAAGAGTATCAATTATTGAAACGTAAATACCAAAACATGGTTTTACATGCTCATTCTATTTGATACCCTTTATATATCTATACGTGTCTACTCCAATCCACAGTATTAACAGTTAAATTTGTCTTTATAATTTTCATGTATTATATTCAGTGATAAATATATGCTTAAGTCTTGCTCGTAATTTATAATGCTAATGCCAAAAAACAGCCTCTAGTTTAATTTAAAAAGCAAAAAGGAGTTGGCTCTCTAATAACATGTATAATATAAAGAAAGTTACTTCCTTTAAGTAATTTGTATAACCTATTTGGGTCAGCTTTTGTTGTGTACAAGCAACAACATTTCAGTGACATAAAACAATCATTATTTATTTTTAACTTACATTGCTGTGTTGGCTTGTGTTAAGTCCATCTAGGCTGCATTCAGCCAGACTTGGTTCCCAAGAGACAGGTGGATCCAAGTCTGCTCCAGAGGTCTAGCATTCTTCCTCCAGAAGCTATTTGAAGTAGATTTGTTTCATGACAGTGGAAGCAGAAATGAAGGAAAAGTCCAAACCTGTAAGTGCATTTCAAGTCTGTGCTTGCACCGCATCCATGGCCCTTCTTTGGTCAAAGCAAATTAATGACTGAATCCAGCTTCAGTGAAGGAAGAGAGCTCCTCCCACAGAGATGAAGATGGAGGAAAGGAATGTTACTTGCTGAACAATAATTGTGTCTACTACGATTTGTAAAGGACTGATAATAATAATTGCACAGTGTTGTTTAGAAGACAAGAGTTGTAGAAATGCTTTAAAATTTAAGTACTAAGTCATTTGAAAATATATTTATGAATATTTAGCTACTAATAAAATACTAATTAGGGGCCCAAGTGATCAATTAATTGGTTAAGAACAAGAGATGAAGTTTTTAGTCATTTTTCACAAAATGTATTAATTTAAACTGAACAATTGGGATCTGGATGTTTAAATTGATTACAAGTCTATGACAATAACATTAGCCAATGAAAATAATTGGTACCAAATTGAAAAAAATCCTTATAGAAATAAAATAATTTAGGTAGGTAGATAAGTAGTTATTATTGCCAAAAATCAATGTGATACTATAAAGTCGACTGAAGTACATGTTTGATAGTACTTTTGGTATTGTTAATCTATATCATGTCAATTATAATAGTGCTCTTTACCAAAAGTTGGAGTAGCGAATGTTGTGTTTTGGATATTAAAAGATAGAAAGTGATATATATAAAAGTATTCATTTTTCTAAATATTTGCATTCACTTATAAAATGTCAACGGCTGTGCTGCTTCTATTTCATCGTAAATTTTTTATCAGTCATATATATTACACTGTGTTCCAATTTCCTCAACAACTAACACCAATATCTTGCAATTCTCTAAATAGACTTTCCTTTAAAGAATAAAGCCCTCGATCTATAGTATTTGTTTTAATTTTAATCAACTTTTATATTAAAACATTGGCACATATGGACATTTTATATTCATGTTTTGTAATCTCTTCTCTGAGTCACCAAGTTTTAAATTCATTGCATCCTAAATACCTACTACATTTAATTTTAGAGAAAATACAAATGTCAACATGTTTAAATAAATAGTAAATACATTGACACTAACTATGATGCATTAAATAATATTTTTGACTTATTTCTCCTGTAAACTCAACAGCGAACTACTCTACAACTGCTTAAAATGTGTTTAGGTTTGTTTAGAGTTTTCTTTTTCTCAGTCATAATATCAAGATGGCATTACAAATAATATGGTGCCATAGTCCATAATGGGATTGATTTTTAATAATGCAACCTGTTCTCTTTCATTTGTATTCACCTCAAGTTAACAGAGTATGACCTAACAAAGGATTTCTATAGAAAAATTGGATTCTTTTTGGTGTATGTTTTAGTTATGTAGGATTTACTTGAATTATTTTAAAGCAAAAATGATCAACTGACTTTAAAGTGTTACTTAAGATAAAAAGAAAACTAAGAATATATAAATTATACAAATTTAATAGCTTAGGATAAAATATGTACTGATTAAAAAATGATAAATTAATGCCAGTGATTCTTATATTTGTACAGTGATGAAGGCTATGTCTAAACACTGGAAGGGGAAGGGAAATCATGCAAGGAAACTATATGTGGCAAAATGATTTCAGTTTGAACTCTTCTATTTTTCAATGGCTTGAGAATTGAGCACATATTCTGTAAGAACATTATATATAATTTTTGTTGTTTACTAGTTATTTATATATTTAGGAGACACTGCCACTATGTTATACTTTCATCCAACCAGCAAGTATTTTCCTAAAAAAATCAATCCTGTTCTTTGAGAAAGACATTGAAGGAATTAGGATCAATTATTTATATGACTATCTGGCTTAATTGATGAGATATGGACTGTATTGTCAAATATTTTGAAGAATTAAGAGATGATACAATTATATAATTTATGAGATGCAGGAGCTCATTGGGAATCTCTCTGAAACCAGAAATATTACGTGCATTCAAGAGTCAGAGTCATAAACTTGAACACATGGCATGAGTTTGAATGTCATACTATCTAACTGTGCAGTACAGATGTTTTTACTTCGTAAATCAATTTCTTCTCAAATCATTAAATTATATTATTGTGAGGGAGAATGTTTTTATTTTAGTGATTTTCTCTCCAATATTAATATTGAATATAACATTAATGTGATTATTTATTATGAAATTAAAATGGTACATTTAAGCTGAAGTCTCTTTTGACAGCTCTAATCACAGCCTTTCTCTTCTCCTCCAGGTAGGTATTACTGTTATCTGCTTATGTGCATATACACATGTTTTAACCTTATGTGTGTATGTGCACATATTTAAGAGTAGAAATCCATGCTACTGGTGCATGTGTGTGCTTTGTTTTGCAAAATTGGTGTTATATTTTAAATTTAGTCTATATTTTTTGGAATATATTCAATATTTCAAATATATATCTATACATTGCATATATATTATATATGTTATATATGTGTGAAGACCTTTCTGCATTGCATTTCACAATATGGTTATACCCTAAGTTTGTTTAATAATTTTCTAATAATGTACACTTATGCTTTCTTAGTTTTTTCACTATTAGAAAAAAAATGTTTCCTTGGGCATTAGTGTACATACTTTATCATGAACATTAGGAAGAATTGTTAGAAAATAAATAAAAGAAAATAAGTGCTAAGGTATTTTAAAAATGCATATTTCTATGTATTAGTTTTTTTCAAAGTACTTTCTGTGGAGTGATCTCAATTTCCACTCTCCACAACATTTGGCATTATTAAAAGATGATGGTTAGAATATGCTAATAATGTTTTAATCTGCTTTTCTTTCTATTAATGAGATGATACACCTTTTTATTGGCGATTTTTGTTCCTATTTAATTGGCTTCCATTCATAATTGTTTCCCAATTATGTAATTGGGTTGCTTTTTATTTTCCTAATTTGCATTGTCGGATATATTTATATCCAACATTTGCATTGTTGGATATATATATCCAGAGGATATCAATTCTCTGCATGTTAAACATGTGGCAAATGTTTTCTCTCAGTCTGTTGCCTGTCTTTTAGCAATGTTTATAGTGAGTTAGAAAATTAAATTTGATGTAACCAAGTTTAGCAAAGTTTATTTCTTTTGCTTTTTATGTCTTGTTTAAATTTTCTCTTGCCTAGTCACAAATATCGCATGCTAATTTTATTTGAATTCTTTTTAACTTTATAATGTATATACTTCAGAGATAGACTGCCTTTACTAACATAATATGTTATTTATATAGTTTTGTGAGACTGAAGAAAAAACATAAAATCTCTCTGCCTCTGTTTTCTAATATACAAATTGAAAATACCATTCTGTACAAAGGACATGGCAAAGATTTCATGACAAAGACTTTAAAAACAATTGCAACAAAAAAATAATTGAAAAGTTACACCTAATTAAACTAAAGAGCTTTCTCACAGCAAAATATATTATTAACAGAGTAAACAGACAACCTACAGAATGGGAGAAACCATTTGCAAACTAGGCATTCAATAAAGGTCTAATATCCGGAATCTATAAGGAACTTAAAAAAAAATAACGCGCAAAACACAAAAACAACCCTGTTTTTTTAAATAGGCAAAGAGGTCAGGCACAGTGGCTCACACCTGTAATCCCTTCACTTTGGGAGGCCAAAGTGGGTGGATCACCTGAGGTCAGGAGTTCGAGACCAGCCTGGCCGACATGGCAAAACACTGTCTCTACTAAAAAGAAAAAAAAATACAAAAATTAGCCAGGTGTGGTGATGCATAACTGTTGTCCTAGCTACTTGGGAGGCCGAGGCAGAAGAATAGTTCAAACCCAGGAGGCGGAGGCTGCAATGAGCAGAGATCACACCACTGCACTCCAGCCTGGGCAACAGAGGAAGACTCTGTCAAAAAAAAAAAAAAAATGGGCAAAGAGCATGAACAGACACTTCTCAAAAGAAGACACATCCATGGCCAACAAGCATATGAAAAAATGTTCAAAATCTCTAATCATTAGAGAAATGCAAATTAAAACTACAATGAGATACTATCTCACACCAGTCAGAATGCCTATGGTTAGAAAGTAAAAAAAATAACAGATGTTGGAGAGGATGCAGAGAAAAATGAACCCTTATACACTGCTGTGGGGAGTGCAAATTAGTATAATCTCTATGGAAAACAGGATAGAGATTTCTCAAAGAACTGAAAATAGAACTACCATGTGATCCAGTAATGCCATTACAGGGTATATACCCAAAGAAAAATAAATCATTTTGTTGGACAGATATCTGCACTTGTGTGTTTATCACAGCACTATTCACAATAGCAAAAACATGGAATCAACCTAGATGCCCATCAGTGGTGGACTGAATAAACAAAATGGGGTTCAAATGCACAACGGGATGCTATGAAACCATAAAAAATGAATAAAATAATATTCTTTGCAGCAACATGGTTGGAGCTGGAAGCCATCATCCTAAGCGGATTAACACAGAAACAGAAAGCCAAATACTGCAATTTCTCACTTACAAGTGGGAGCTAAATGTTGTATACACATGGACACAAAGAAGGGCAAAATAGACACCTGGGACTACTTCAGGGTGGAGGATGGGAGGAAGGTGAGTGTTGAAAAACTACCTATCGGGTACTGTGCTCATTACCCGCGTGATGAAATAATCTCTACACCAAACCCCTGAGACATGCAATTTACCCATGTAATGAACCTGCACATATACCCCTTAAACCTAAATAAAAGTTGGAAAGAAAAAAATTTAAGCAAATTTAAAAATTTTTTGTAAAATTTTGGAATCATAATAATAACATGTTGCAGTGATTAAGTGATTTACTTGAGGAAAAATACTTAGAATAGTGTCTAGCACATGATATGTAATATCTCATGGAATATCTTTTTTAATTTCCAATCTTTTAAATCTGGTTTGGAATATACTATGTAACTTAAATATGAATATATGTGTAGACCATTTTCAAAGGATCTATTCTGTTCCATTATTATATTGCATTTCAGAATCACAAATAAACTTAAATAAAACTGAAAATAAAATGATATCTCTAGGCAAAAGAGAAGAATCAAGGCAGCCAAATCCTGAAGGAACAAGAGATCAGGGCCAATGTTTAGGCATTTGTGATTCCCAATGCAAAAACATAGCTGAACATATGATTTCTGTTGTATTCATTAAAAGATGACAAAAGCCATTATTACTCAGTACATTATGAGAATATAATTTATGCAAATAGTTAACATTGTCTTTAAAATTTTTTTAGGTAAATATATCTAAATGGACACATACCTGTATTTAACTGATGTCTTAATCATCTCAATAGGTATAACTATAAATATAATTTTATATTTTGACAACCTGAGTGTATTAGTTTGTTTTCACGCTACTAATAAAGACATACCCAAGACTGCATAATTTATAAAGGAAAGAGAATGAATTGACTCATAGTTCCACATGACTGGGGAGCCCTCACAATCATGACGGAAAGCAAAGGAGGAGCAAAATTACATCTTAGATGGTGGCAGGCAAAAGGGAGCATGTGCAGGGAAGCTTTATAAAAGCATCAGATCTAGTGAGACTTACTACCACATAAACAGCAGGGGAAAAACCCAACCCCATGATTCAATTACTGACAACTGGGTCCCTCCCATGACATGGGAATTATGGGAGCTACAATTCAAGATGATATTTGGGTGGGAGCACAGCCAACCCATGTCACTGAGCAAAGTGATAAAATTATTAATAATTAATTTTAGCTGAAGAGCAATGACATATACTGAATATATGTAGCAAATAGCTTAGCAAGCACAAAAAGCATAACATTTTTATAAACCATGAATAGATTTTGAGATAACTAAAATTGTTATTCCATATATGCAAAAAATGTTATTGCCTTGTAACAAAATCTACATTTTTAATGTTTTTTCAAAAGAGTTATTTTCTTGTTCCTTTTTAAAGAGATGACAAACTGTTGTTGGAAAGCAACTCACTGGTACATTTGAGCTTGTCATTTTTATAAGTCTGTATCTATCAAATTACTGGCCGCAAAAATGTAAAATTTTGGCTATATATAAAAGAAAAGATGGGTTAAACTATTCACAACATTCCCCTCAAAATCATCCTGGGCAATCTTCTCTAATTTGTATTGTTGATTTACAGATCTTCAATTCGTATGTTAATGCATATACTGTGTCCCATAAAGGTACACAGTGCAATCACTACTATTCAAATAGAAATAGTTATATTCATAGGTAGATAAAATCTTTATATTTGCAAGACCAAATGTAAAAGATTCTGCCTCAATTTTTGATTTGAAGTAAAAGTAACATAGTTTTTTTTTGTTGTTTGGTCTTTGTTTTTTTCAAAGTGAATTACTGAAATTGGGTAAAGTAATTATCTAAATATGTGTTCCTAGAATGATGCATTATTATGAAAATGTCCTGCCACTTAGACTGCTTTACCTTTGTAAGCTGTAGAGTGGATCAGTTACCTCCAACATCAATATCACTGCCCTATCCTGTTTTCAAGATCTTATTTTGCACATAATTTTATTTAAAAAGTAATTCTGCTTTGTGAATAGAATAATAGCAAGGCTTATTAAAATATTCACTAATCCAAAAGATACATTTCACAATGCTATGAGAGCCATATGTATTTTTTAAATAAAACTGACATACTACATATAACGTGTATAAGTGGGATCTTCTATTCAGAAATCAATTTAGAGAAAAAATGTGGAGCATATGCTTAAGAATAGAAAACTACATTGCTTTTCTCATTTATGCAAAAATATCAAACAATGTAGTTTCCTTAATTATGAACAGCAATAAAAATTATAGTCACCGCATTGAATTCAGAAAAATGCTATTCAACAAAAATTGTATTCTTTCTCAATTTTGGTTTTTACTTATTATATAATTATTTGGCAGTTTTATCTATATCTAGTTAAATATACTATTAATAAGTGTCTGCAGACCTATAAGCAAATAAGTAAGGCAGCTAACATTACTTATGGACAACAAAAAATTGGGTATTATAATTTCTATAGAAATGAAAAAATATTCAGCAAGTGATAGTTTCTCATCCCTGCTTTTGACTAAATATATATTCATTTTTGATATATTCTCATTAAATACACATAAATATATTTTATAAAATAAACATTTTTAAAGTATTTGTTATGTCTAGTATGAGTTTAACTTTGAAAAATAAATGTATCTACTCTTTATTTCTAATTATTAAGCAAGCCCCACAAAAGGAAAAGAAAAAAAGCCTGATGAGTATTTCAGAAAGGCATACATAATGTTTATAAATGAGGAAAACTTGGATAATTAAATAATTACTTTAAGTAATTCACATTATGTATTTAATCTTAAAATTATTTATAAAAATAATGAGTTTTACTTGATACCTAGATTAATTTTAAACATATTAATGAGTTGCAAGGGTAGAGAGGACCTGAATATTAGCATACATTTTAAGAATATAGGGCCAGGTGGGGTGGCTCACGCCTGTAATCCCAGCACTTGCCTGAGGTCAGGATTGTCGGGCCAGCCTAGGCCAGCAGGGTGAAACCCCGTCTCTACAAAAAATACAAAAAAATAAAAATAAAAATAGCTGGGCATGGTAGCGGGCGCCTGTAATCCCAGCTACTTGGGAGTCTGAGGCAGGAGAATCGCTTGAAACTCGAAGGCGGAGGTTGCAGTGAGGCGAGATCAGGCCACTGCACTCCAACCTGGGCAAAAGAGCGAAACTCTGTCTCAAAAAAAAAGAATATAGAACAAGCATAAGAAGATGAAGAGACTATTGTATAACTCCATCAAAATGTTGGATTTAAATGGATGACTCATCATAAATTATAAATTATTTTGGTTCTTAAATCTGAAATTTAGAAGGCATTTAGTAATAGACTTGTCTCATATTGTCTCCAACGATTATGTCTGATTATCAGAATACTGACTGTTGCATAATGCTATTGGTATAGTATTTGAAAGAACAAGAGAAATAAGGTAACATTAATTATAATACAGAATTGCATCATAAAAATAGAATTACAGGGAATTTTAATTTTCTCATATATATCCATATATTTCAAAATTTCTAAATTAACTAATTGGATTTTTTAATGTCCAAAGAGCTGGATTGTCAAATTAGACTTACATGGATCAGAGTTTAGCAATATTAACCTTTCCTGACAGTTATTTAGGAGTACAAAAAACTGTAAGCCACAGGTGAGACAGAGAAATAGCACAAATTATGCTCCCCAAATCTATTCTTGTTTTAGGATGCACCATGAACTAGATCAAGATTCACTTTTCCAAGTTGGAATAAAAAGTCACATTTTTGTTGTTAAATATATCAATTTTTTCTTAGATTATTTTATTGCTGCCATAAAATTCCCCAATAATTCTTGCCCCTTCAATTACCAGATTGTATGTTTGTTTAGCAGATGTAATTCTAGGCAAAGGTAATCCTAGGCACACTCCGCTGAAAACATTTACCCTATTGATTAGGAACTTCCTTTAGGAATTCTGAAAGGAATTGTATCAACTATTTGTATCAAGATTTATTAAGCTACCTTCTTTTTATTCAAGGCGAGGTCTCACCGTAAAGGGGGAGAGTCTAGATGGCTGTTCAACCATTTCTTTCCCATTGTATAATACTTCTGCAAAAGTTGAGACACTGTAAATGTATATCAGTTAGAGTTCTGCAGAGAAGCACAAGCAATCCAATCAGTTGAAAAGCCTCAGGGAATTTTACCTCAAGAATGTATAATTATTCCTGAGTTCCCGGACTGCTGGACTCCCTTAAGAATTTCCAGCTTGTTAGTCCCATGATTCCATGGGCTCATTCTTTAAAATAAATTTATTCTACAGAAACTTCATTTGTTTTTTTTTTGCTTGTAAGACCTTACCTAATTGGATGAAGCTCATCTACATTATTGAAGATAATCTTAAAGTCAACTGCTTATAGAAGTTAACCACCTTGACAAAATACCTTGATGACAAAACCCTAGATTGGTGTAGTGATTGAATAAGTGTAGGTACTGTAGCCTAGTTTAATTGACACATAATACCATAACAAGGTGTGGGCCCTCTGTTAATGCAAATGACTCAGGCCTTTGGGACTTACTCAGACCTTGATTCTAAATATATCAATTCTACTTAATAATGTTCTGTTCACAAACTTGATTTTATGATTGATTGCTAAGAATCTATTTTATTCACTAAATTCAAATTCAACCAATTGCCATCTGTCAACTTATGGCCAAGTTTTAATTTTCACTAGTTTCCAAGAGGTGTTTCTCAAGAAATATTGCCTGTTATAGTGTGGCTTTGTTCTGTGTGGCACACTGTATTTTCCGAAGATGGCCACACTAATATTTCCCAGCTCACATCATTTCTACAGTGTGACCATGACATTTCTCACAAAGGATAATTTGGGGGAAAAGTTTATTCTATAAGTATCAAAATATTGTTTTTGAAATCAATGACAGATCTTGATCTTAAGATATTCTGGCATTTTAATAATACATTATATTATTGCAGGTTTTCTCTTTATGCATTTTTTAGATTTATATTTTGTTATTAAAGTACTTAATCTAAAAATGGCAGCATATTTCTCTGATTTAATGAACTTTATTCTAAATGTGACCACCTCTGAGCTTTACTGTACTGGCTACTCTCTGGTAGCCCAACAACAATGGTTTCATAGCTTCACGTCACTATAAAAACCTCTGAGCTCTTGGACCCTGACACAGGCACCTTATGAAATTGCAGATGCCTCAGGAAAACAATTTCCAAAATGTTTTTTTCTCAAATTTTTAAAAATTATCTACAGTAAATTTCATGAAACTTTTGTTTGTTTTCCATTTTGTTTGATTCTTTTATTGCTTTACATCAAACTGCTAAATCATAGGCATAAACAAAATTATTTTCTGTCTTTAATGTTGGATATTATTATCTCAAAGTTACTCATCTCTGATTCTCCATCTATATATACAATACAATAGAAACACTATAAAAATTAATAATGCATTTATATGCTGTCAGAGGCATTGTTACACAGCATTTTAATTGCCCTCAAACCCATTTTGGCCAATATCTTTTTACATGAAGAATTCAGTTTTTCAAGAAGTGAATCCTAAATACTAGTCTAGTACGTAACACCTGGCTGCCAACTGGTGTCTTCTGTTTAATGTTTCTCCAAATAAATTCCTTCCCCAAGTATACATAAATCTATGTAAAACAAGCCACTAAATTATGCTAGATTTATTTTCACTTGGATAAGTGGTTTAGAGGATAGTGGTTAGAAATCTAACCAATCTTTTTTAAAAAATTTTTTAAACAATTTATTTAAAAAATGAAAATTTGCCCAATTTGCTTTAGAATCTGAAACATGGGGAAAAAGATGTATGGTCAATAGGAAAACATAGATGAACTTGTTTCCTTTGCATTTTCATTCAATTTTTCAATCAAATGAAGAAAGGCAAAAATGAAAAAAAAACCTTATGATAATTTTCATATAAATATCCCTATGAGAATATTAATTATAATTAAACTGAATTTGTAAATTGCTTCCAGATAGAATTAATATCACTTTGGTATTGTATTTAATGATGGCAATTTTGCTATAGTATTTATCCATGAACATGCAGTATTTTTATGTTAACTTCAATGTTCAAAAACTGTAACAACTTTCATTAAAGTATTTCATTAAAGTATTTTATCCCCAGATAGCCTTTTAAATTTATTTTCTATTAGGTGTATTTAAGCTGTACAACATGATGTTTTAATAATGAACCTTGTGAAAAAAAATTCTGTCTAGTTTCATTGCAACTCCAAAGGCAAAGCTTTATAAATAAGAACTTGATACTTGTTAGTTCAGAACACTCGAGGGTTGGGGAGATTATCTCTGTTTGTTGCTTAAAGTGCCTCACTTTCTAGGCTCTTTACTTCTTGCCAGCTTCGATCATATCTTTCTCTGGTATCAGATAACATTGCATATCCACTTTCTAGCTTCTAAAATTCTCATGACACCTCTTCAGCAATCTTCCACTTACTTGGGTTCTTGATCTGTTATTTCTATTGTTTATATTTCTATTGTTTCTATTGTTTATAGTGGTAAGTTTCTATGATAGAAGAGACAAATGTCTATACCTAGTCTTCCATAGCAGACTGTTAGTTGGCTTTGGACTTTCACTCAACTTTTAAAAACCAAGAAATGCAATAAAAACAATCTGTTTCCAGTTTTACAGGCAATACTTCTGTCATGGAGCATTTGACAACTAGCCCCTTATGGAAAAATATGAATCAAAAGTAGTATAGATAAGAAGAAAAGATAAATAAAAACAAAACAATTATATAGAAACCATGATTATATTGCTGGTGAGCACAGAATTTATCTCAACAAAAACTAGTTTTGAAAAATGGGATTTTGTTACTGCAGAATTTGAATACACTTTTTCTGATCCATATCAAAGAAGAAAATAACATAAAAACATTCAACCTTGGAATTAAGTATTGCTCTCTAAAAGTAGAGTTTAGAGCTATTTTTAATATTTAATATAGAAACATGGATAAAATATATTAAAATTATAAAATCTATGCTTTTAATAATTTTTATTATGGTGGTGGAATATATTTTAAGAACCAGATAGACTATCTGGTGAAGCAATGTTTACATACATTTTGGGAATTCTTTCTGTTTATTTATCTACTCTGATAATCAAGAAAATTAATATGTAAACTTTTAAATACATATATTTTGTTCTCATTAATTATAACTTTTCTGCCATCTGCCAATTCCTCTCTCTTTCTCTTCATTTATCTGTATGAGTGTCTTGAATCCTACTTGTCAAATGATTTTACTGATGACTTCTAGGGGGCTAGTTTGAATTAATTTGCTGCTTCTTTTTTTTTAAAACAGTTTATTATAGCCCAATGCTTTTATAATCCTGTACTTATTAAAAAATAAATTCATTGATTTAAAACAAAAATAAATATCTTGTTCTTAATGGTCACCGAATTTGGGAATAAAAAGTAATATAAATAAACATTTAATTTTGTAAATTTATAATACTTTTACTATAAATTTATTTTAACATATTTATAAATGTGTTAAATGTACAATTTAGTACATTTATAGGTGTGTGAAATGTACAATTTAGTACATTTATAATTTATAAGGATATAAATAATTACATGAAATCACATTAATCATTAAATGTAGAACATTTCTCAAGGGGTCATAGATATCAACAAAATTGATGATAATAAAGAAACAGATATATCTTTAACTTCATGCTAACTCCTGAATTCCTGTTAGGGCTGGAATTAAGATAAATCCAAGAAGGTAGCTACACACCCTGAATTAATCCCCAGTTATGCGGACATGACTTGTGTTTGACTCTTTTGCGGTCAACTGGTTACTCAGAAGATCTGCCCCATCAAGACCAGGTTCAATAATGAACACAGAATGGATTTGCCATTACTCTTCTTGATCTCACCACACTCTTTCTCTCCTTTCACAGTTTTAGACTCTATTATTTGAAAACATGACTGTCATCTCATATACAACTAAATCCTAACACAGTCAGACCTTGTCACCCCACTTCACTCTGATCAATGGCCAAGATGCCAAGAACAGCATGGTACAGCAAGGTATTTTCTAACAACAAAGCAGAGGCATATGTGTATGACCAATGGCCTACGTTTTTGTCAAATGAATGTTTTCTAAACAAAAAGAAATTCTGCCGAATCGAATAATTAAACTATTAAAATCTTGTACCTTGTCTTTAAAATTTTTTGCCTTTACCAACATGATAAAAATATCAGGTTCTGAAGTTTTTCATCATGGAAAATCATTACTTAATATTACTAATTATAAGATGTTAATTACTAATCGAGGACATGCAAGAATTTGTAGAACTTCCTGGTTATATGTAATTGTATTCATATTTATGAAAGCTTAAGCAGAAATTAGCTTTCATAACATAGCTGGTCTTTTAAAATACATTTAGTGTTCTCCTTTTAGAGAAGATGTATTTGCACATTAAAACGAAACTATATGAGTCTTTAGTAGTTACTAAAGAATTCAATCAATTATCAGATATTTTGACTACCTTGAAGTCTCCTATTTCAGACCCATTGGTCTAGCATTATATAAATATCTTGGCTACCCAAAGGAAAGAGTATGATTTATTACATACACTAATTAATTCTAATTGGTATGCTGAACAGTGAACAAATATGTGGAACTTTCCAATTGTTCATTTTTAAAGTCTCTGGTATGTACACCTAATTTATTCTAGCTCTCATTGCAAGTTTCGAAAAAACAGAGATAACTTTTTTTAAAAAAGTTGTTTTACTTTATTTTAAAAAAGGTACAGTTATTTAAGATATCACAGAGAAGAAATCTGAGAGAAAGGACATAATGATGGAGTCCCAGAAAGTTGGAGAAGGACAAAGTTCTCGGAAAGGAGGCTATGGTGGGAACAAATTTTTGAGAGCTTTCACTAACAAGTGGAAAGGGGTTAAAATATGGAAATTGTGAATCTGAGCAGGAGCACCTACCACGTTCTCTGTAAAATAAGAACATCAAGGAGAAAATTGGGCATAGGTGTCAGAACAGTGCCTAGTAGACTCCAAAGATGCTTGAGAGAGAGGGCTTAAGGCTTTGAAGACATTTCATGCAAGTAAAATAAGAGAGAGAGACACAGAGACAGAGAGAGAGAGAAATATGCAAAAAAGGCCACTCTAATTAAAAAACAGAGAAATTGAAATACTTTTTTAAAAAATAAAAAGAAAAACAATTTTTCTGTGGACAGAGATCCAATGTGACTGCTGTATATGTCAAAAATTACGAGATAGGTGTCACAGCCTCCTGTATTAATTCTCCTTGTCCTACATGTTTTTTTCTACATCCTTTTTTCTCCTCTTTCCTGAATTTCTGGCATGTGGTCAATATTATTTGGAAATAATTGCTACTGCTACTGAATTTTATTTAGAGAAAGTGACAACACACATCTGTGACTATGACATTTAACCCAGTAACAATGAAAGTAAAAGAGCATATTAACCAATGCCATCACCAACCTAAGAATCAAGAGACGACTGGCTTAGGTTATATTGAGAATATTTGAAAACATTAATGTATTATAACTCTACAAATATTGAGGCCCCGAGGATATTATATTTTATTTTAATGGTAATTTAGTCACCTTTTAGTATATAGTATAAACACATGTATTTTACAAATGCATTATCTTGGTAATCAATTCTTTAAGCTTTCATTTCACTGTAACTTCTCTGATTCACCAAATTATGTTACATTCCATTAGAACCATGCATTACCAGGTAGAGACAATGAGTAATTTGCCTATAATGATTTATATCAGAGACTAAGTGCTATACTTTTAATGTGTTTTGGTAAAATAAAGCACTGGGAATGCTTTATTCTTAATTCTGTTTCTGTGGTCTTAAGTGTTCAACATATTAATAGATAAAATGTACTTCAAATATCTCCTCCTGAAAATGTAGAATGGAAATGAATCATTAGCATTGTCTTATCCAATGGGTTTCAGAAGCACTTGCTAAGTAACTTCATTGAACAATGGAATTTAGGACTTTGTAATAAAAATTTTAAAAAGATTGTAGTATTTATGTGTGCAAAGGAAACTAACAGCTACTGGCAATAAGTGCCTTGTGTTCCATTTATTGACATATGACCTTAGAGTGGAAGATTCTCATAAGTCTGCAATCACCCGGCACAGTATAGATGTGATTTACAATAAAATGATGTTCATTAAGAGCCTCTTTTGGACTATATCTTAGCTGTACAGAACCCACATATCTTCATTAGGACAGTGTGTAAGGAATTTATTTGTTTCTAACTCTATGGTAAGGTGGTTAATGTAAAACCAACTGCAGCAGTTCATACCTGTTTCTAGGACTCAAACTATTTTACCTTCTCTTAAATTTTATCTATTACATGTTGAAATGCTAAAGAAGAGAAAGGAGGAATGTGACTGGAACAGCTCTTATTGTCATATTTCCTGCTAATATTCCAAGTAGAAAAAAAGAATCCCAGCAACAATTTACCCAAATTCTTTCAATCACTCAGCATCATATAATTAATAAAATATTAAGTTAGTCTGACTTAATCCTGATGAAAATGTGTCAGCCTATTTATTAATCCTGCAGGTCTGATAGGAAAGAGATGATACCATCAAAAGGTGTATTTAAATATAATTTAATAAACTGAATATTTACAGATATCATTTCATAATTTAGTGAAACTAAAATGGAAAGTAAAGCTCTTAGGAAATAGCAGTAGCTTTAAGTTATTACCATAACTAGATCTGCAGGAAAGAACCCACTTTATCAAAGCTTATCAAGTGGTAGAGCCAAGAAAGTGGAGCCAATCAAATGTAACTCTAGCCATAGAGGAAGGTAGCCAATGACAATACAATGGCTCATGATGAACAGAACAGATAAAAAATACTAAATTGGGAAGACTGCTGGTTCTAAGGTGGCATTATGGAAGCAAGTTCACTTCTCTCCATAATGTAAACCAAAAATAAAATTCTAATCCCCCTAACGCACTGAATAGTCTTTCTCTAGACTGAGGGCATTCCAAAGTAAATCTGAAAAACTAGTCCAGACCACAGTGGGAAGATGGGGTTGAACATGCCTCATTATACCCACATCCCTTTAAAATTCAGGCATAATTGATCAGCATTAACATTAAAACAGAGATCTTAAGACTGACAAAACAGACTCTGTAGCAGTAAGATGACAAATTTCAACCTGACTCTAGTTTACCATCACATGACAGATGGCAGGTCCTGAAAGAAATTAGTTTATCTCAAAATATATTCCTTTGACATATTTTTTAATGGCCCTGCAAAGCTGTCTCTTGTGGGGAAAATCATTCTGTAGAGAATGCTCTCCCTTTTCCAGGTATTTTCCTGATCCAGGAGAGATTTAACTAAGAGTCTGGCACCTTTTAAAGACTAGTAAGAGACCCTTACCATCTATTCTACAAGATCAGAATCTTGGTCTCTACAATCCCTTATTTCAACCCAGATACCCAGATATTCCTATCTCTTGATTCCAGATAATACTTAATAACTTAAATTTTTTCAATAAATTGCCTATCAAAAATCTGTGAATCTACCTGTGATCTCTAAGCCCCCACTTTGAGTTGTTCCACCTTTCTGGACCAAATCAATGCATACATTTCATGTATTACTTGATGTCTTATGTCTCCCTAACATGTATAAAAACAAGCTTTAACTCAACCACCTTGGACACATGTTCTCAGAAACTCTTGAGACTGTGCCTTTGACCTTGGTCACTCATATTTGGCTCAGAATAAATCCCTTCAAATGTTTAACAGAGTTTGACTCTTTTTCATCAACAATAATTGATTCCCTATGCTTACATTTAGGGCCTCAGAGAAGACTTAGAACCTCCTGGTACTGGCCCCCAGCCAAGGAGTCACTGGAACCTGGAGGTAAGGTGCTGTCATAGGCCCACTGAAAACCCTTTGACTTCCAGCTTCTTTATGCGTGGAACTGGTAAGTTCTCTTGAGCCCTGCACCTCCTGTTTGCCTGATGGTCCTTGGTTTATTCTGAGCTGGTTTTTGGTTTGGTTTGGTTTGGTTTGGTTTGGTTTGGTTTGTGTGTGTTGTTTTGTTTTATCTCCTAAGAAGTAGTTTAGGAACCTAAGTTTAGTTTGAAGATGCATTCTAAGAGGCTTCTCCTTTACCTTTATCTCCCAGAATTAATCTCTATTGGCTTGTCTGCACATTTGCATGGGGAACTGTCATTTTCATAGATAAATGAGAGAGTGAGCTTCTCAGCTTCAAAAAGGGCATTTTGCTTCTTCCAGAAGGAAAGCCCTTGGGTGATGGAGGCCCAACTGGGAGTGTCTGGGGAGTTGACCCCACGTGATATGCAGTGGCTCTACAGGCAACTCCCCAACAAATTAAAAGGGCTCATCCAGGAAACGCATATAAGTACTGATTACTCATGGTTTTGAGCTCTCTTGGAGGTAATAGACCTCTGGAGAGAGAAACTGGAACCAGGAGTCATAACTACTTTACATAAAACTTCTTTAAACATCCCAACTTCATCATTCTATCAACCCTTGCATTTTTGTGTTCTGGTCTGAGAGATTTTTCTTCTCTACCCCCAGACCATTTGACCATTTTACCCTCTGGTGAGAAAGTATTTGGGCTCTCAGCGGAGGGTTGAGCCTAGGGACTCAGACCCTTTTGTCAATCAATATCCTAACTTGCCTCAGTGTTGCCTCAACCAATGTCAGCTTTTTCATTGTAATCTTTGCCTTTTGATTTTTCTTAAATTTCTTAGATGTGTTCAATCTAGGGTAAAAGCAGAAAACTCTGGGGCCCGTCCTTGTTGGTGAACGAGCAGGGGCTCCCTTTGGTCCACTCAGTCTTCAATAGTGTTATAACCACATTGATTTTCATTTTATTTATTTAATTTTTAATAGCCATCTAAAGATTTCTGCCCTTCTGGGATGAGTCCTCTGACTCTCTTTTACCTTTTAAGCCTATAAATGAAGTAAAGGTGTTTAGATAATCAAAATGAAGGAATACATTTTTATCAAATTTTATTACAGGTATTTCTTGTTTCTAAATTAAGGGGAATAAAAAATGTGTCTAGTAAGATTGTTAGTAGCAGCAAATCTTTACGGATCTGAAGCAACCTCAATTCTTGCCTCCTCAGATGAAAGAATTTGACCAATGGGTTTAAGACAGAATGAGAGACCCAGGCAAGTGTTAGAGCAGGAGTGAAAGTTTATTAAATAGTATTAGAGTAGCGATGGAAGGAAGTAAAATATACTTGGAAGAGGGTCAAGTGGGTGGCTTGAGAGATTCATGTACATGATGTAATTTTTGGCTTGGGGTTTTATATGTTGGCATGCTCCTGGGGCATTGTGTCACTTCTCCCCTGATTTGTCCCTTGCAGTGGGCTGTCTGCATGCTCAACACTTGGGAGGGGCGGCATGCGCAATGTGTTTACTGAAATTGTGCACATGCTCATTTGAGGGATTTTTTTCCCTCACCAGTAGAGTGTTTCTAGAGGAAGGTCATATACCAGTTAAGCTCTAATATTTTGCCTCTTAGCGTGCATGCTCAAGCCCACTTGCCCAACTCCTGAGATCATATCAGAAAGCTGCTGATCACCAGTTTAAGATGTTTTTATTTATTGGGAGACTGCTTTTCCTTGGCACTGGCTGCAACTAATTATTATTTTAGAGAGACAGATAACAACCCCTTGACCATCACCTGATAGTCACCTGACATTCCTGATGGGGGTTGAGAGAGCCCTTTCCTGCCCAGCTCTTGTTTGCCTGACTACCTACTGTAACAAGATGATCTGAGATGTAAGAAAAAATAATGAGAAAAATATTTAAAAATAAAAACGTCACTGTCTACTTAAAGCAGTTATGATTATAAATTTTAGCATGTGCAGGTATAAAGAAAATAATTATAACATTGAACAATGTTAGCATATAAATTTTGAGTGTAAAAATGAGCACTAAAATATTACAATATCTTTGTGTTGTTTAGAAACAACATTAAGATAGTATTTTCATTTATATTTTGTAATATTAAATAAGCGTGAAGGCACTTCGAAAGTAAAAATTTAAAGAAATAATGATAAATTATATAAATTACAAACATATAGAATGTAAATAGTGAATATGAAATGTCAAGACCAAAGCCTCTGTTATCAAAGTCAATTAAATGAATAAAGAAAGTATAGTGAAGAATAAAAAAACAAAAAAGCCTATGGGATCTTCTAGTTTCAGGTGTGACATATGAAGTGCTAAGAAATGGTCAACTTCTATCATTTTAATGAGAAAATGCTCAAAAAACTGAACATCAATGATTTTATTTGGGCTTATCAGAAAAATAAGGTAAACAGCCACCTCCTAATCTGGTGAGACAGATAAATCCAGAGAGTCACAGTTGAGATCTGCTTACCTGAAACAGAAATCACTGGTGCTATAAACAGGTACAAACATTTAAATAACAATTTTGATGAATCCTTGGAAGCTGCTCAGATAAGAGTGAGAAACTTATGACAGCCACAGTCTTAATGTCTTTTACTTCCAGGAACCCAGTAAAGTTCTCATGATGAAATGCTAAGTGAGATCTCACCTTGGCTCGGCCAGAGGTAAAAGAAATAACCAAAGAGAAAGTGATTACACAAAAGACCAAAAAAAAAAAAAATGCTGGCAAAGATGTGGAGAAAAGGGGCCCCTTATACCTTGTTGGTGGGAATGTAGATTAATATAGCCATTGTGGAGAACAGTGTGGAGGCTTCTCAGAAACTCAAAATAGAACTACCATATGATTCGGCGATCCCACCCTTGAGTATTTATGCAAAGGAAAATAAATCAGTATGTCAAAGGGATACCTGTACCCCAATGTTTATGGCAACACTATTCACAATAGCTAAGATATAGAATCACCCCAAATGTCCATCCACAGATAAACTGATTAAAAGAATGTAGTATATATATGCAATAAAAAAGAATGAGATAGTGTCATTAATGACAACATGGATGAGCCTGGAGGACATTATGATATGTGAAATAAGTCAGGCACAGAACACTAAGTACTGGATGCTGTCACTCCTGTGTGAGAGGTAGGCAAAAAAAGTTTCAGCTCATGGCAGTGGAGAATAGAATTGTGGGTATTAGGGGCTGGTAAGGGGAAGAAAAGGGAAATATAGGGAGAAATTGAATAATGGATATGAAATTACAGCTAGATAAGAGGAATGAATTTTGATGTCCTGCATCACTATAGAGTAAATATGTTTAACTATTTATTGCATATGTTCAGCAAGGTAGAAGAAAGAATTTTCAATGTTCACAACACAAACATATATAAATGAAGTGATGAGTATGCTAATTATCCTTATTTTATGATGACAGTGTATGTGCATATAGTAATATCACTCTGTATTCTGTAAATAATGTAAAATTATTATGTGTAAACTAAAAATTAAAAAAAGTGAAAGAAGACAAGGTTATGGGAACATCTTTATCTATAGAGTAACAAAGATGTGACTTAGAGTATGCATCATGCAAGGCAGGAAAGAGTGGAGCAAAATGTTGTATTACATTTAAAACAAAACCAAAAACAGAACCCATAAACCTAGGATTCTGTATTCAGCAAATATTATTCAAATGTAAGGAAAGATAACCATACAAACAAACTGAGAAAATTATCCCTTAACAAACCATGCTAGCAAGAAATGTTAAAAGTTCATCAGAAAGAAGTAAAATGATGTCGATCATAAACTGGGATGTCGATAAAGAAAGTAAGAAACTTAAGAAACTTGAAAAAGGGAGACAAAGCCAAATAAAATATTTCATTTGTCTTACTTTTAAAATCTAAAAGATAGCATTTTAAATGATATCAGCACTGCAATATTGAGGAAATTAAATAAATGATAGCAATGTCATACAAGATAAAAGGGAGGAATAGGGAATAATCTATTCCAAGGAGCCTGCACTATACATGAAGTAGTATAGTGTTATTTGAATATTTACTTGAAAAGTATAACATGTATATTACAAATTCTAGGGAAACCCCTAAAAAAGTATAAACTAAAAGAAGTAAACTTGCTATGCTAGGAGGATGCATAACAGATAATCATATAAAATACCCCATTGAAACTAGAAGGAAGAAAAAAGAGGAGACATGTTAATATGGGTACAAGAATTCAAAACTTAGATGACATCACTGAACTTTTAAAAGAGAGATATATATATATCTTTTTATATATATATATATTTGGGCTTATCAGAAAAATGAGGTAAACAGTACATATATACACACACACATATATATGTCTATATACATATATACACACACACATATATATGTCTATATACATATATATACACACACATATGTCTATATACATATATACACATACGTATATACATACGTATATGTACATATATACGTATATATATGTATACATGTATATGTGTGTGTGTGTGTATATATATACATATTTTTTGAGAGACACAGAATGGGGAAAGGATTTAAAAAAAAATAATGAATGATGGAAACATACTTACTACGCATATAAAAATAAAAAGAAATTTTAATTAGGAAAAAATCTTTAATCCGTTAGACATTATTTGGGATAATACATTTTACCACACAATAAGAAATAATTTAACTATTTAAGCATTTATAGTGGCTTTAAATATATTCACCTAATAAGTGTTAACCTATAAAGTTATTAAATTGTATATGGGGTTTGACGTCTTAATACTCAACAGAATAGAATCTTAACAACTTATTAATTTCAACACACCTCTTGTAATTAAATGAGAAAATAAATTATCTAGTAGGCAAACATAAATATAAATAAAAATATTTTAATCAGCTGGGTGTGGTGGCTCATACCTGTAATCCTAGCGCTTTGGGAGGCTGAGGTGGGAGGACTGCTTGAGCCCAGGAGTTCAAAACCACCCTGGGCAACATAGAAATAATCCATTTCTACAAAAATTTTCACAAATTTGCTGGGCATGGTGGTGCATGCCTGTGGTCCTAGCTACTCTGGAGGCTGCGGTGAGAGAATTGCTTGAGCTTGGGAGATCAAGGCTACAGTGAGCCATGAATGTACCACTGCACTCCAGCCTGGATGACAGAGTGACACTTTGTCTAAAAAAAAAAATAATCAATTTAATGATTTTGACTTACACAAACATGAACAATGTGAAAATACGCACTTAGAGGTTAGAAGTCATAAACTATGTAAACTCAAATGAAAGCCATATTTGAAAATTCTCTTTAAAATTTGAATAAATTTGAGTAGTTAATTGGTTAAAAATAATATAAAAGACAGAATACAAAAACTTAATGAAACTATAACAATGAGACGGGATCAGGAAGTGTGCCACCTTAATACACATTGAACACTCTCCAAAATGTATAAACAATAATAATGACCGTATCTTTATTTATACCCTTGGCATTTTGTTCATCGTTAACTTTGGCATTAATTTTGATTTTTAACCATTTGCATCAGAATAGTATTTATTTTGGTTGCTATGACTTTTGGCACACTTTTAATTTTTGCACCTAAGGCAAGGCCTTTGGTCATCTTATCGTAGGAGAGTTGGATGAGAGATCACTGGAAAAGAAGCAATATGACAAAGTGTAGACAAAGATGAAATTTAGTAGGGACTTACTAGATATGTTCTAGATGATGTTTTTTCAGCATCTTAGGTAGAAACTGACCCTTTATAATGTCATCTGCTTATTCCAAACTTCTTGGGGAAAAAATATCCATCTCCTTATTCCTATTATCTCTTTCTGGGACTCACAGATCAGGTGGATTTTCATTCAGAGTAAAGACTGTATTTTTTTAAATTGTAAAACATGTGTTCAAGATTGTGCTCTTTGCAGTTTTTCAGTGGTGTTGGTGGTTAGGAGGACAGTGTAAGATCCGTTCTACCTGAGTTCAAGATTGGCCTTTGCAGTTTTGTAGTTCTCAGAAAACTAGGCACCCTATCTAAAGATCATGTAGGGCTGCAATGGGAGAAATAGAGATTGAACTCATTGGTGTTAAGTATGTGTGCATTTAATAAGAATTTGGAAGTATTTAAGATATATTAGAGACAGTGAGATTAGAGTCTTTAAAAGTCCAGTAGGTATGTGGGATCCCTATTGGCCTGCTGGCAATTGTATAAAAAGATAGTTGATTATGTCTAGAAAAAGAGGATCAAACGATAATCAGGTAAAGCCAAAGGTGAGACTATAGCCAAAACTGGTTGAGTTCCTCATAGTTTGGTGAGTTTGCACTTAAGAATGATATTAGCCTGTTTTATTATTCAGATAATTGCAGGTGATAAGGGCAGTGTAGCTTTCATAAGAGTATAAATCCTATTGTATATTCTGAATAACCTTACCAATGAAGTAAGTTCCTTTATTGCTAAAGAGAAACGATGAGATCCTTCAAATAGAGAAAAGTATTTTAATAGAAGCTTAAGTTAAGCTAAAGTGATAGGAGTCTATTTATGAAAATGAGCTTCCAACCATCTGAAAACATGCACATTAAGGTTAGAACTGTCAAAAATTTCCATAGAGTTAAACAGGCAAGAAATACTTTATTGAAAACCTTTACCATATTAAAGAGATATGAAACTCATCTCCATTGAAACAAATCACGAGAGTTTTAAGCACTGTGTGAGGCAGTGAAAAAGTGGTGGAGATATTGAGGGAGAGAGGTTAGTCAACGTGATTGGGCAATATGTGTTTGCTAATTGGTGCTTATAAAAGTTAGGCTGCTACCCTCTACAGAAACTGGGAAACAGGAGTGCTGTCTTTCTCGATCATCACATTTCCAAGGTGTGTATCCCACTTCCTTGTGACATGCATTTCTGAGTTGTAAAAATGCCAAGGGACTGGGGGAAAAATAATATATCAGAGGAGGCAGAGAAATAATTTACACTTGCAAGTTTTTGTAAGTAAATGCTCTTAAAAGAAAGGGATGTCAGTGGCCAATAGTCAGGAGAAAGCCTGTTTACATTTAGAAAAGCTAAGGAGAATATGAAGACCATCTTGGTCAGAACATTTTTGTACTGCCTTATACTTAGAAAATGACTGAAATATATTTGCAAATGGAGAAAGGGACCAGAAGATCTGGTACTTTTCTGTGCCCTACCTTTATATTTTTACCAGGATTTGTTTCTGGCAGATGGGACAAGTTGAGATGAACTACTTAACATGAGGGCTGAAATGTGCAGTAGACCTTTGCAATTTTGCCAGAATTTATAATCATCTGGAAGCCATAGACTATATTTTGGCAAGAAATCAAGAATCCTAGCAGCTGTTTGGATATCTTTAAAGGCCATCTTACCTATGTAACAAATCTGCACATTCTGCAGATGTATCCCAGAACTTAAAGTATAATTTAAAAAGGCCATCTTAATAGATAAAATATCAGCCTTTTCTCCAATAACTTTCAGCCTCAAATGACAGCATTTGTATGCCTTAACCTTCTTAGAAGTGGCTGGGTGTATCTGATTATATGAGTATCATGTTCAAATATGACATTCCAGGCAAGGCTCTGCTTGTATAATAAATGATTTTAATTATAAACTACTAAAAAGGAGGATAGGTTCTTACTTATGCAAACAACCATGTTGCCATGGAAATAAGCATACTCAACAAGAGGTTTTGAATTACAGAAATGGGTAAGGGAGAAAAAGATGAATGTTTTATTTCTATTTATAAAAGCACAGTCTAATACAATGATAAGTTATGAGTACTTTAAGGGAAAAGAGAAAGACATCTCTTACCTCCAGAGAACAAAAATATTATCACATCAATAATATTCTGAAAAAAGCTAAAGTTATTCCCTCATCAGCTCACTCATTTCTTTGTAATTAATATTTTTTTCAATTCAATCTTGGGTTATCAATTTTACAGTCCCATCTGTTCTTCACGTAAAGTCTTGGAAACCCTGACTCGGTGAACTAGTATAGCTTTGAAATTATTTAAGTGATGACACTAGAGGCTGTACCCAAAATTGCTTGACATACTCCTTTTACACAAGGCTCTATGATAGTTCTTTCTTAAAAATAAAAGTCTGGCCGCCCCTAGCTGATTTACAAGCACATTCAGGTGAGCATTAATTTGAAAAAATATCTAGAGGAGGATAACAAAAGACTTAAAATGTCTGTGATGAAATTATGCCTGATGATTTTAAAAGTGAAAGATCTGATGAAAACTCAGTACAAGAATAATGCAACTGACAAGAAAATTTGGTTATTTATGTGGCATTTTTAAAAAGACAATACAAAAAAGTTTTAGACAAAAAATATAGTATATTATATATTTTTTATATATAATGATTGACCATGTATCTAAAGAAGAGTAGATAATGTATCTAATTTATTAAAAGGAAGAAACATAAGCCTTACAGAGAAAAAAATTCTAAGATATAAAATATAATAATCCTGAATTATAATATACTATGGATGTGCCTTAGAATATACCAAGAATCTAGTAATATTTTCAAGCAAGGAGATTTTTTAAACCTAGTTTTCTGGAAGTAGATCTCAAAATATGCATACTAAGATGGCAGTGTAGGAGAAATCAGCCTTTATTTCTATCTTAGTCCACTTGATATTGCTATAACAGAATACCTGAGGCTAGAAAATTTATAAAGAAAAAAACATATTTTGCTCTCAATTCTGGTGGCTGAAAACTGTAAGAGCATGGCACCAGCATCTGCTAGACTTCTGGTAGGAGCCACATGCTGTGTCACACATGGCTGAGAAGTAGAAAGGTGAGTGGCATGTGCAACAAGGCAAACATGAGGAGGAATTTCACTTTGTCGCAATTTACTCTCCCAGTAACTAATCCAGTCCCATGACTGGCATTAATCTATTAATGAGGGATCTACCCCCATAATCAAACATATTACATTAGGTGCCACTTCCCAACACCACCACAATGGCAGTCATATTTCAACATTTCAACATGATTTTTGGAGGAAACAAATAGCAATTCCCCCAAAAAACAATCAAACAAAAACCAAATACAGGCAGCATTCACTAACCAGAATAGCCCTTAGAGGGCTCAAGAGCTCCTTAAAGCATTTGGAATAACACAGTGGAGCAGGAAAATAGAAAATATACAAATAGAAAGAATCACCAGAGAGATCAGCATACATGAGACACAAAGAGATGCCTAGGAACCGAGAAAAAAAAAATGTAGGTAATAGGTATCAAACACATGGTGAGAACCAGTGTGGTGTCCACTGGCCTGCACTGCAAAGGACATGGGCATCTCTTCCACTGAAGTAATGAACAGCTATTCCTGGTGTAAATCTACAGGGAGGACAATGCAGCTGCCCATCAACCATCCCCAAGAATTGGTCACATTTACTTTGGGAAAGGAGCTACCACCTTTCCCAACCCCGTAAATGCACCAACCCCGGAGCTGTTGCCGCTCTGTGAGCCACAGCCCAGATACAGGCTCTGCAGCAGCACTGGGCCTGCCCACATTTCAGACACCATAGCCATTACCATAGGAAGCTAGGTTGCACTTTAGACCCCAGAACCAAGCCCTCACTATGTGTGCCAAAGTTCTGAGCACTAGTTCAGCCACCGAAGGGAGCTAGACGCAGTCTCCAGAACCTTTAGCTCCACGCAGCTCTGTGTCCTTGTTCTCAGCTCCCCCAGCTGCTTCACTAGCGTCCATGCCTTTTGTATTATTACCAGTGTTGCAGCAGGGATGCCTGCACCAGTAACATTACCGCCCATAATCCCAGAGCCATAATCTTTCCCGTGTGCCTATGTATTAAGCCTCAGCTTTGCACTCATTAAGTACTCATTTCACAAGGGACAATCATCAGACACTGGTACCACTGCTACTGCAAGTGAACCTACAAGTCATACCCAGTGACAAGATGGATCCTGTTAGCCTCAACTTTCCTGGTGGGAGAGGGAGATCAGGAGGACCTTAGCAGTCATAAACTGAGAAAACTCCATCAACCCTCACCACCATTGCAGAAATCCACAGTTCATTAGCCACTAAGGAGCTCTGTAATCTTCATCAATGCTGACCTCAGTTGACAAAGCATCACAGAGACTATGCAGTTGGCATCATTATGGTTTCAGAACAGATCCACCCAACTCAGAAAGCACACATCTCACTTTCTCATAGGAGAAGGTCTTTCTAAAGTGAAACTTGCTGGTAAAGTCTGCAAAAAGTGACTGCTCCACAAAACGCACAAACATCAGTGCAAAGCAACAAGAAACATAAAAAGCCAAGGAGGTAATATTATCAAAAGAATACACTAATCACACAAAGAAATGGAAATAGAGAAACTGCCTGATAATTCAAAATAATCGTTTCTAGAAAGCTCAGCAAAATAAGAAAAAAATCTGAGAAAAAATTCAATGATATCAGGAATATAATCAGTGACTCAAATTGGAAGTCTCACAGATAGATCGACATTATTTTTTAAGTCAAAAATAAATTATGGGCTGAAAGATACAATGAGTAAAATAAAAATATAATAAAGATCATCAACAGCAGAATTAATCAAAAAGAAGAGGATATCTGTAAACTCTATGACAGGTTATTTGAAAACATACAGCCAGATTAAAAAAAAAGAATATAAAGGTTGAAGAAAGCATATGAGATTTATAGAACAGCATCAAAAGATCAAATATTCAAATTACAGGTGTTCAAGAAGAATAGAGAAAGAAGCAGAAAACTTAAAGAAATAGTAGCAGAAAACATGCCAAATTTTGAGAAAGCTGTAAATATCCAAGGACAGAAACATCAAACTGCAATCTTCATCAACACTGACCTCAGCTGACAAAGCATCGCAGAGACTACACAGCTGGCATCATTAGGGTTTCAGAACAGATCCACCCGACTCAGCAAGCACACCTCTCACTTCCTCATAGGAGAAGGTCTTTCTACAGTGAAGCTCACTGGTAAAGTCTGCAAAAAGATTTAATCTAAACAAAAAATACTCTCAGACATATTGTAATCAAACTCTCAGAAATCAAAGATAAATAAAGAGAATTCTAAAAGCAGCAAGAAAAAAAGAAAGCAAATCACATACAAGGGAGTTCTGATAAAGTTATAGAAGATTTCTTAAGAGAGACATTTTAAGCCAGGAGAGAGTGGGATGATATATTCAGAATGCAGAGGGGAAAAAAATAAAATTGCCAGCCAAAACCACTATACCTGGGAAAGCCATCCTTTGGAGATAAAAGAGATATAAAGATATTTTCACACAAACCAAATCTGAGGGAATTCATCACCACCAGGTATGTTTCATAAGTAATGCTAAGGAGAGTTTATTAAACTGACAGAAAAAGATGCTAATTAAACTAAAAGCATAAAACTTGTGACAAAAATGTAAGCAGTCAAATATATAATGTATAACATTCTAATAATGTAATAGTGTTCATAATATATATATATTATGAAGGTGAAAAAATATTGAAAATAATAGCTACAATAATTTTAAAGGATATAGAATATAAAAAAATGTAAACGTGACATCCAAAACATAATATCTTGGCAAGGATGGAGTAAATGAGTAGAGTTAGTTTATGCTACAAAAGTTAAATTATTATCAGCTTAAAATAGCCTGTTATAATGACAAGATTTTTTTTTAGGTCTCATGGTAACAACAAAGCCAAAATTTATAGGAGATAGACAATAAATATAAAAAAATAGGAATCAAAACACACCACTAGAAAAAACATATCCCTTAACCAGGAATGAAGACAGAAAGAGAGCAAAAAAGAAACAAAGTATCTATAAAACAACCAGAAAACAAGTAAAAAAATGGAAGTCATAAATCCTTATATGTTATAATTTAATTTCAGTAAATGTATTAAAGTTTCCAATCTATAGACATAAAATGGCTGAAAAAATATATGAATATATATACACACACACAAACTCCTATATGCTACCTGTGAGACTCACTTCACACATAGACTGAAAGTGAAGTGATGGAAAAAGATATCCCTAAGCAAATGGAAATCAAAAAAGAGCAGGAGTGACTATACTTCTATCAAATAGAATAAACTTTAAGTCAAGAACTGTAAGAAGAGACAAAGAAGACCATTATACAATGGTAAAAGAGTCAAATCAGCAAACATTTGTAAATATATACATTAGAGAGGGAGAGACAGAGGTAGATAGATAGATAGATGGATAGATAGATAGATAGATAAGTGATGGATATTACTCAAAAAATTAAAAACAGAAATGCCATATTGTCCAGGTTCTCACTATTGGGTATATATTCAAAGGATATGAAATCGGTATCTCAAAGAGATATCTGCACACCAAAGTTTATTTCAGCATTATCACCAGCATTCAACGTATGGAATCAACCTAAATATTTATCAAGGGATGAATGGATAATGCAAATGTTATGTATATACACCTAATAGAATTATATTTAGCCTCTAAAATGAAGGAAATCCTTTCCTTTGCCACAACATGGATGAATCTGGAAGACATTATGTTAAGCAAGTCAGGCACAGAAAGACATCATATATGTACTCATTTAGATGTGAATTGTGAAAAAGTAAAATTCATGGAAAAAGATAGTAAAATAGTGGTTACCAGAGGCTGCGAGATGAAGGTGGGGTGGAGGATATGCTGGTCAGAAGACACAAAATGTTAGTTCAGCAGGAGGAATAAGTTCAAGAGATCTATTGTATATCATGGTGACTACAGTTAATAAAAATATATTGTATCCTTGAAAATTGCTTGGAGAGATTTTAAGTGCTTTACCACACACAAACACACACCCACAATATTTATGTGAGTTTATGCATATGTCAAATAGCTTAATTTAACCATTTCACAATGTATACATATATCCAAACATCATGTTGTACACAAAAATGTATGTATACTTGTTTGTCAATTATAATTTTTATAAAAATTTGTATATTAAGAAATGTTTAAAAATTAAGTTTTTAAATTGTTTAAAAATTGAATCCACAATTGAAAATATCTGTCCTGGTCACCTACAAAGGAAAGCCCATCAGACTAACAGCAGATGTCTCAGCAGAAACCCCACAAGCCAGAAGAAAGTGGGGACCAATATTCAACAATCTTAAAGAAAAGAATTTTCAACCCAGAATTTTATATTCAGCCAAACTAAGCTTCGTAAGCGAAGGAGAAATAAAATCTTTTACAGACAAGCAAATGCTGAGGGATTTTGTCACCACCTGGCCTGCCTGCAAGAGCTCCTGAAAGAAGGACTAAATATGGAAAGGAAAAACCAGTACCAGCCACTGGAAAAACATACCAAAATATAAACAGCAATGACATTATGAAGAAATTGCATCAACTAGTGTGCAAAATAACAAGCTAGCATCATGATGACAGGATCAAATTCACACATAACAATATTTACCTTAAATGTAAATGGGCTAAATGCCCCAATTAAAAGACATAGACTGGCAAATTGTATAAAGAGTCAAGACCCATCGGTGATCTCTATTCAAGAGACCAATCTCATGTGGAGAGACATATATAGGCTCAAAATAAAGGGATGGAGGAAAATTTATCAAACACATGGAAAACAGAAAAAAGCAGGGGTTGCAATTCCAGTCTCTGATAAAAAAAGACTTTAAAACAACCAAGATCAAAAAAGACAAAGAAGAGCATTACATAATGGTAAAGGGAACAATTCACCAACAAGAGCTAACTATTCTAAATATAAATGCATCCAATACAGGAGCACCCACATTCATAAAATGAGTTCTTAGAGAACTACAAAGAGACTGAGACTCCCACATAATAACAGTGGGAGACTTTAACACTCCACTGTCAGTATTAGACAGATCAATGAGACAGAAAATTAACAAGGATATTCAGGACTCAAACTTAGGTCTGGATCAAGTGAACCTAGTAGACATCTGCAGAACTCTCTACTTCAAATCAGCAGAATATGCCTTCTTCTCAGTGCCATGTGGCACTTATTCTAAAATCTACCGCATAATTGGAAGTAAAACACTCCTCAGCAAATGCAAAAGAATGGAAATCATAACAAACAGACTGTCAGACCATAGGACAATCAAATTAGAACTCAGGGTTAAGAAACTCACTCAAAACCACACAATTACATGGAAATTGAACAACTTGCTACTGAATGACTCCTGGATAAATAATGAAATTAAGGCAGAAATCAAGAAGTTATTTGAAACCAAAGAGAACAAAGAGACAATGAACCAGAATCTCTGGGACACAGCTAAAGCAGTGTTAAGAGGGAAATTTATAGCACTAAATGCCCACAGGAGAAAGTGGGAAAGATCTAAAATAGACAGCCTAACATCACAATTAAAAGAGCTACAGAGGCAAGAGCAAACTAATCCAAAAGCTAGCAGAAGACAGGAAATAACTAAGATCAGACAAGAATTAAAGGAGACAGAGACACGAAAAACCCTCCAAAAAATCAACAAATCCAGGAGTTGTTTTTTTTTTTTTTTTTTTTGGAGAAAATTAAAAGAGACTGCTAGCTAGACTAATAATGAAGAAGGGAGAGAAGAATCAAATACAGAAAATGAAAAATGATAAAGGGAGTATCACCACTGATCCCGCAATACAAAGTACATCAGAGAATATAAACACCTCTACGCAAATAAACTAGAAAATCTAGAGGAAATTGATAAATTCCTGAATGCATACACCCTACAAAGACTAAACCAGGAAGAAGTCAAATCCCTGAATAGACCAATAAGAAGCTCTGAAATTGAGGCTGTAATTAGCCTACCAACCAAAAAAAGCCCAGTACCAGACAGAGTCACAGCTGAATTCTACCAGAAATACAAAGAGGAGCTGATACCATTTCTTCAGAAACCATTCCAAACAATTGAAAAGGAGGGACTACTCCCTAACTCATTTTATGAAGCCAGCATCATCCTGATATGAAAACTGGGAAGTGACTCAACAAAAAAGAAAACTTTAGGCCAATATGCCTGATGAACATCAATACAAAAACTCTCAATAAAATACTGGCAAAGGAAATCCAGCAGTACATAAAAAAACTTATCCAACATGACCAAATCGGCTTCATCCCTGGGATGAAAGGCTGGTTCAACATATGCAAATCAATAAACATAATCCATCACAAAAACAGAACCAAAGACAAAAAACACATGATTATCTCAATAGATACAGAAAAGGCCTTTGATAAAATTCAACATCTCTTCATGTTAAAAAAAACTCTCAATAAACTTGGTATTGATGGAACATATCTCAAAATATTAAGAGCTATTTTTGACAAAGCCATAGCCAATATCACATTGAATGAGCAAATCTAGAAGCATTCCCTTTGATAACTAGGACAAGACAAGGATGCCCTCTCTCACCACTCCTATTCAACATAGTATTAAAATTTCTTGCCAGGGCAATCAGGTAAGATAAATAAACAACGGGTATTCAAGTAGGAAGTCAAGTTGTCTCTGTTTGCAGATGACATGATTTTATATTTAGAAAACACAATCATCTCACCCAAAAACTTCTTGAACAAATAAGAAACTTCAGCAAATTATCAGGATGTAAAATAAATGTGCAAAAATCACAAGCATTCCTTTACACCAACAAGTGGCAGGCAGAGAGCCAAATAATGAATAAATTCCCATTCACGATTGCTACGTAGAGAATAAAATACCTAGTAATACAGCTAACAAGAGATGTGAAATACCTCTTCAAGGAGAACTACAAACCACTGTTAAAGGAAATAAGAGAGGACACAAAACAAATGAAAAAACATTCCATTTTCATGGATAGGAAGAAACAATATCGTGAAAATGGCTCTACTGCCCAGTGTAATTTATAGATTCAATGCTATTTCCATCAAACTACTATTGACATTTTTCACAGAATTAGAAAAAAAAATATTTTAAATTTCATATGGAATCAAAGAAGCCAATCCTAAGCAAAAAAGAACAAAGCTGGAGATATCATGCTACCTGACTTCAAACTACACTACAAGGCTACAGTAACCAAAACAGCATGGTACTTGTACCAAAACAGACATGGAGACCAATTGGAGCAGAACAGAGACCTCAGAAATAACACCACACATCTACAACCATCTGATCTTCGACAAACCTGACAAAAACAAGGAATGGGGAAAGGATCACCTATTCAGTAAATCGTGCTGAGAAAACTGGCTAGCCATATGCAGAAAACTGAAACTGGACCCCTTACTTACACCTTATACAAAAATTAACTCAAGATGGATTAAAGACTTAAATGTAAAACCCAAAACTCTAGAAGAAAACCTGGGCAATACCATTCAGGGCATAGGCATGGGCAAAGATTTCATGACAAAAATGCCAAAAGCAATTGCAACAAAAGTGAAAATTGACAAATGGGATCTAATTAAACTAAAGAGTGTCTGCACAGCAAAAGAAACTATCATCATAGTGAACAGGTAGCCTAAAGAATGGAAAAAAAATTTTGCAATGTACCCATCTGACAAAGGTCTAATATACAGAATTTACAAGGAACTTAAACATATCTACAAGAAAAAAACAACCCCATCAAAAAGTGGGCAAAGGATATGAACAGACATTTCTCAAAAGGAGACATTTATGTGGCCAAAAAACATGAAAAAAAGCTCAACATCACTGATCATCAAAGAAATGCAAATCAAAACCACAATATGATACCATCTCACACCACTCAAAATGGGTATTATTAAAAAGTCAGGAAACAATAGATGCTGGTGAGGCCATGGAGAAATAGAAACACTTTTACATGGTTGGTGGGAATGTAAATTCATTCCCATTCCCGTTGAACTCAACCATTTTGGAAGACAGTGTGGCAAATCCTCAAGGATCTAGAACCAGAAATACAATTTGACCCAACAATCCCATTACTGGGTAAATACCCAAAGGAATATAAATCATTCTACTATAAAGATATGTGCACACGTATGTTTATTGCAGCACTAGTTACAATAACAAAGACATGGAATCAATCCAAATGCACATCAATGATAGACGGGATAAAGAAAATGTGATACATATACACCATGGAATACTATGCAACCATAAAAATAAATGAAATCATGTCCTTTGCAGGAACATGGATGAAGCTGGAAGCCATCGTCCTCGGCAAACTAACACAGGAAGAGAAAACCAAACACCACATGTTCTCATTCATAAGTGGGAGTTAAACATTGAGAACACATGGACACAGAGAGGGGAACAGCACACACCAAGGCCTGTTCGAGGGTCAGGGGTTTGGGGAGGGAACTTAGAGGATGGGTCAATAAGTGCAGCAAACCACCATGGCACACATATGCCTATGTAACAAACCTGCATGCTCTGCACATGTATCCCATTGTTTTTTAGAAGAAATAAAGAAAAAAAAGGAGGCACACAGAAGACTAAATGTATAGGTAATATCTTATTTCTTTTTTGAATTTTACTTTAATTGACAATATTTGTATATAGTTTTGAGGTACAATGTGATGTTTTGATATACGTTTACAATGTGGAATGACTAAATCAGGCTAATTAACAATTCCATCACCTCACATACTTATCCCTTTTTGGTGGCGAAAACACTTAAAATCTACTCTTTAAGCAGTTTTGAAATAAACAATGCATCATTACTACGTAAAAAAGGAAAATATCTGGCCTAGAATATACTTTATTAAAATTAAATAATAAAGCTGTGATTAAGTTAACATTTTTTAAATAACTGGATTTATAATTGGTAACACTATGCTATTATTGTTTAATATAAGATAAAGCAGCATCAAGTCTCTGATACGTAAAACATATAATTGACAATAAGGACATTGACATATCTTTAGGAACTTTTCATATAGCATAAAATTAAGAAATACTTATATGAGTAACATTTTACTCATGCGCATTTAACCCAGGAAAGACTGAATAACATATCTGAATTGAGGATGCTTATCAACCTACTTAACAATAGTAACACTAGAGATCTAATTATTTCTAGCAACTCTTTTTAAAAGGTTAAAAAAAATTGTGTATGTGTGATTATCTAGGAGCCCTCTGGAAAATCTTTAAAACAGTTTTTGGTTTTAAAGACATTACTTAGAATGCAGTTTGAAATGGCAAAATACTAAAATTTGTCAAAAGATCTGAAACTTGTTAAATAAGACCCAGCTTATTAAGAAAAAATACTTGACTATTAAACTGAAACAAAGTACAGTACAAGTAAATACTATAAGAAGTGACATAATAAAAAAGAAACCTACTTTTTTAGAAGCGATAAGTCTTTGCTCTCTTAAACAATCAAGAACATATTAAAGTCAATATAAAACATAGGAAATTATACTGATAAGACGTAGAATCTTTGCCTTTTATTCAGATTACTCAGAAGGTAGTGAAAAATCTTTTCAAACTCTTATTCACAGAAAAACAATAATACAAGAAGCATTTAAAAAATTTTAACAGAACAAAAATCAAATTCCAATTTTGTACTAGGATATACTTGATGCTAATGTTCTGTTCTGAAAATCTTATAAATAAATTCACTAAATCTTAGCTAGCTTTGACCAATAAAAGTAAAATTTTCTTTCCAAGAGTCTCCAAACACTTCAGTTCGTATCTTCAACTATGAAATCTTGTTTAAGTGTCTATATCCACTCAGGCTTTGACCTACACATTTCTCTGATTATGGAACAACCAGTCATTTTACATTATAGCAATACTGCTGTCTTTTTTCTTAACAAAAATGCACTATGTATATTTTGCATGGTAATGTTTCTCTCTGCTTCTAATCTTCCTATTCACATACATATATTGGCTGTGATGTTTAGCCACTATAGTTTCGCCTTCACAGAGAAAACTAAAAAATGGATAATTGTGAACTGTCAAACACCAGCATTTTGCAGCAGGCTAACAGAGGTTATGAATATACATCTCTGGAAGTTTTATAGACATACATGTCGATTTTTTACAACTCTAAATGGCAAAAATGAACAAGGGCATGGAAAAACTCAAATATATGTGCTCTATAAAAATAAGAAATGAAAAGTCCATAACATTTTTAATATCACAAAGTTTAGAAATAGTAAACTTGCATGCAAGTATAGGTTGCATTTTTACAAATGAATTTATACTTTTATGAAATAATATTGAAATCAACCACTTTAAATTCCTGTGAAATTTAGTAAAAGCAAGTTTCCAAGTGTAGTTTGCATGTAAAATGTTTTAATGCTTGTGATATTATATATAGGATATATACACATACACATATACACGTGTATACACACACATGCACACACACCACAGGTTTAATAGTGTTGGGGCACCTGAAGCCTAAGAAGCAGGCCTTAGAAAGTAGAATCTCTCTCTGACCTACTATTCTTCTTTCATCGGCTCCTTCTTCTCCCAAAAGCATGACCCTCCCTCCCCTTTCTGTCTTAAGGCTGGCCATAAATAGATCCTTTGACCTATTTTGCATAAGCGTGGGTCCTAAGACCCCCATTTTCAGAAGGGGTCCTAACCTGAGGGAAGAAATGCTGCACATAGAGGCCAAAAAGAATCTGAATAAACAGGCCTTGCTGACTTCCACCCTCAGTCTGTTAGTATTATACAGTACTCTTGTTGTCCAATCACATTTCCACACAGTTGTTCACGATTAGATAGATGATGCCTATGTAAGGAATTGCTGTAAAATTCCTAAAAGAATGGGGCATGGGGAGCTTCAGGACAGCTGAAATCATGAAGGCTTGTGGGAAGGTGAACAAGAATTCATCCATGTTCTGGGAAAGTGGTACACCTCAACTCCATGGAAACAAAAGCTTCTGTGCTTGGGAAACACCTAGAACTCCCCTTATGTATCTCTTCATCTGGCTGTTTATTTTTATTTATTAAAATACCCTTTTTAATGAATCAGTAAATGTAAGTAAGTGTTTTTCTGATTTTTGTAAGCCATTCTAGCAAATTAACTGAGCCTAGAGAAAGGGTCGTGAGAACTCCAACTTGAAACAGGTCTGTCAGAAGTCCCAGAGGTTAAGTTAGGACTTGTGACTGATGTCTAAAGTGGGGTCCTTGTGGGACTGAGTCCTCAACCTGTGGGGTCTGATGCCATCACCAGGTTCACAGCTTCAGCACTGAATTAGATTGGAGGACATCTAGTTGGTGTTCACTGCATAATTCATTGCTTGCTTGTGGGTGGGGAGAAATCCTCATGCATTTGGTCACAGAAGTCTTCTATGTTGATTGTTGTGATGTGAGAACAGAGAACAAGTTTGAGTTTTTCCTACACTCAGTGCTTCCCTTTTCTCTTTTTTTCTTCTTAAGCAGTGATGTTTATGCTAAAAGTTAAATTTTTGAAAATGACTTCATATGAAGGGAAAAAAAAATCAACAGTCTAAATATCAACTGCTTCACATTACCTTGTCAACAGGATTTACGACTGTTTCTGTATTTAACATAATCACATAAGAACCCTGCAAAATATGTGAAAATATTATTTAAAATAATTTTGTAACTTTTCCAAAACTATGCTTATGCCTTTTTTTTCTTAAAGAGAATTTTTTTAATTTATGTTGTCACCAAGGTACCAATGACTCTCAAAGGAAATATTAGAATCAATTTTTTTCAAGTTTACAGCAGAGATGTTCACAAGCCATAGCTAATAGTCTGTCTTGGGAATAATTACTGGTAATGGGTATCCAAGGGAAATTATTGCCTGCTGCTGTGAATTAGGAGTTGCCACAGGTGGTGTTCATCAGTTGGAATGGGTTGCAGAGAGTAGCAGTCTGAGCCAAGACTGCTTAAGCTTGATTTGTGAAACCATTGTTTCTGGATGCTTCAAACCTAAATTGACTACTTATCATAATGACCTACAATTCTTTTCAAGCAAAACAAAATGGTGAGTATATAAAGCAAAATACAGATTTAGCATCATGCTTTTAACGTGTGACAGTAGAATGCCTTCACGATATGGGAGATACCAACTTTAACAAAGATTGCTAAGTAAACATGAAATATTATAAATTAAGTCTAATGGTGGGTATTACAAGTCACTTTGGTTTATCTTTGAATGGATTTAAAATAATTATTAGTAAATTGCATTCATTAGTTACTCCCTGTTATACATATCTAAACATTTCAGTGCGTATCTAAATAGCATTAGTAATTTAACTTTATTATGGCTGTTATTTATGATTTTAGTTAGGAAAAATTTAAAATATATAATCAGTTAATTGCCTAAGTGTGGTCTGTGGCTCAAAATATAGAAGTACTTGAAAACTATTTTGTTGGTTCTTCTTTACAGCATTAAAACCCCTGAATTGCATCTTCATAATTTAGTTAACTAGAAAGATACAACATAGAAAATGAGATTTTTGAATAATGTCAAGTTATTTGGAGATAATTATTTCAATGTTACTAAGTTGATTTTTTAAAATATAATTCTATAATTATAAAAATTTTTGAGAGATTATTTTAGACAAATATTTAGGTCAGTCTCCTACTTTAAATTAAACAAAATTATAAATGTCAACCACATTATCTCTCTGCTGATTATCCCTAGTTTTGCATTAGATATAAATTTGAATTAGAGGATAAAAGTAAGTACACATATTCTAAAATATAAAACGAATAATTTGATGTAGTGGCAGACAAACAAAAAACTGGAAGATCCAATTGTGAAAAGGTGATTTTCATTTAGTTCTGCCATCATAACAAGCATGCTAAATAAATGCAAAAATAATTACAGTTCATTTGCAGATCTAATTTTGGAACGCTTACCAAAGATAAACCAAGCACATTGTGAAAAATAAAACTGTTTAAAAAATAAAATGTAAAATAAAAGATTATAAATGAGAATGTTATCAGAAAAAAATTCAGAGGTCTAAGAAAAATTCAAAATAAAAGGTAAAGAAATAATTAAAATTTCATAAGTACAGGTAGATTGTTTGGCATGCCATTTGCTTAGCTTCATTCATAATGAGTTATATACATGGCCCAGTTGCATGTTGAAAAAATGAAAATACAATTCTTGCCATTCAATTAATGTGCTTTGGATAAAGACATAACTTGAGATTTATCTGAGTAGTATGAAATAAATTAGATATAATTTAAACAAAATGCACAAAGATTTTCTTATTAAAGAAAAGAAGCTGTCTTATTGAAAAAATATTTTCTCATACAGTGGCTAATGTAGTTTCTTCAAAGTACTTAAAGTTATCTTACTGTTATTATATTGCTATTACAACTAGATTTAGTTAACATTAGTGAAGATCTTGAAATTAGGACATAGTAGAAACTTCCAAAAAGCTCTTTGAACATTGGAAGCGAAACTTAGAGCAACCACAGGGTCTAATGGTACTACTCCCATTGAATAATGGTAGTGCTCCCCATACAACAAATTATAAAAATATATTACTACGATAATTTTAGATAGAAAAATTTAATTTATCAGTAAGTGTCCAACCAGGAAATAAATTTCTCTGTGTACTCAAAAGAGAGGGACTTTAATGCAGAGGATTGGTTATTGATGTAGTAGGTCAAGAAGCTGAACCAATGTCTATAAAGCAACATCGACCCTAGTAGTGGAATGCTTCTTCCACTCTTGGAGGAACAAATTGAAGATACAGTATTGCAGAAACCGAGAAGCCAGGATAACTTGCAGAAGCTGGAATCGTGATAGGCCTTTGTCAGGAATTTACCCAGCTACAGCTTGACATGCAACCAAAGGCAAAGAGAGAGGGAGAAATCCATGGGCTCCTCCCTTCTTATATCCTTCAGTTTCCCATGTTGGTCTCCCATTGACCAAATTCAGGCAGAAGTCAGCTGGGTTTACTATGGGAGAAAACTATTCATCTTGGGAAATAGTGCACAGCAGGAGAAGGACAGGTCTGTTTCTTAGGAACAAGACATAGGGCAAACAGAGATATCAAGAACAGATGATGTAGAAAAAGGGCGGAGAGAAATTTTAGACAGGGTAGTAAGGGTAAATCTTTCTGAAAAAGTGATCCTGAGATGGTTGTCTTAGGGGTATTCAAATTTTATTTAATCATTTATTGTTGGCTTTGTTCAAAGTTGTCTTCTCAGACACTGTGCTATAAATGGCTTTTTGTCTGTTTCCTTTTTTCAGTTCTTAACTAGACATAGAATCAATGGGCCAATTTCTTATGGATCTTCATATATATCTTATAAAAGCATTTCCAAGAAAGAATTATCAATGTGTACTTCCAACAATACTATAAGAATGTGTCTAATTTCTAAATTTTCCAAGACACTGATATTTTAATCACTGATTTAATGTGAGAGCCATAACCAGCTCTAGGAATACAAATAAAAAACTTATCTTCATAAAGAACTGGAGAGAGGTAAAGTCAAATAAATATTGAAAAAAATGGAAGCTCTACCTAGTTCAAAATGCTGGAATGAGTTGGGATATATTTACCCAATTTGTAAGATAAGATTCTCTTTAAACAAAAATGTCAGAAGACAGGCCTACATAAAATGACATTACTAAGCTTTAGTTCTGAATTACTTCTAAAACTCACTATGACACTCTTTAGAAAAGACTATAAAAGAACTCCCTGTTGTTGAAGGACCATGCTACCCTAACTTTTCCACTATTTCCATATAATGGCGACTAATGGAGTATTATTAGTACTTTCCATTCAACCTGATAGTTGTGAGCTCTCCCGTTAGAGGTCTGTGAAGGATTTGGTGAGACATTCATTTCACATTTCTTTCCTTCAGCAGTGACAGCTCTTTCATTTGCTGGCTCCTGCAGATTTAACCAATAGCCATAGTTGACCTTTATCTCAATGTATAGCTCACTGTTCTTCCATAGTGAAATGTGCTATGTTAGTAATCATTTTCTTTTAAAATCATTTTAGTTTGTCAAAAGGGCAGATTATAAAGAGCAGAAACAAACTCCCTTAGGGATACTTATAGACTGTATAAACTGCCTTTCATATGATTCAACCTTTTACTTACAAAGGCCTTTTTTAAACTCCAAGTCTCACGCCAACTGCATCAAAGAGAGTATGAAACAATGCTTCGGTCAGTCATTTTCCTGCAATGTTGAAGGAATTCCCCATTATGAGCTGAATGTTTGAAAATAAACATGCTAAAATAATGTCACTTTTGTAGATCCCCACAAAAATCCTCCTAATACTTTATAATTTATATTATTAGATATTATATATTCACACATTGTTGAAGCCACAGGATATATTAAGAGGCAAATAATACGGTAGAAATCCAAGGACACTAATTTCTCTTAATTTTCTTTCTTCCTTTTTTTTTTTTTTTTTTTTTTTTTTTTGAGACAGAGTCTCGCTCTGTCATCCAGGCTGGAATGCAATGGTGCGATCTTGGCTCCCTGCAACCTCCGCCTCCCAGGTTCAAGCAATTCTCCTGCCTCAGTCTCCTGAGTAGCTGGGACTACAGGCATGTGCCACTATGCCCGGCTAATTTTTTTTTTTTTTTTTTTTGTATTTTTAGTAGAGATGGGATTTCACCATGTTAGTCAGGCCAGTCTTGATCCCCTGACATCATGATCCACCCGCCTTGGCCTCCCAAAGTGCTGGGATTACAGGCATGAGCCACCGCGCCCAGCCTCTAATTTTCTAATTTACTTATTTTTCTAAATTTTAAATATTTTATGCAAGTTTTATAGCTTCATTTGCACTTCTGGGTCACCACATTGTACCTTTCCTACTCTTCTGCAAATTTGAGATTTTCAACCTGCTTTTTCAGACATAAACCTTATTCTTGGAATCTCTGTAAAATGAAAGACAGTTACTAGAGGAAAACCTCACTATTATGAAATACAGTGAAAGGAACTAAAGTTCTCTTTGATTTTCCAAAAGCTACTATATACAGTCCCTTTCAATCGATTAAGCACACCAAAAAAAATTAATTAGTTAAAGAATAAAAACAGAAAACACATTCCTCATACATTGTGTTTCTACTTATGTTCACACAGAACAACACCAGCTCTACTTGTTTTAATAATTTATTGTCAGATTAAAGAGAGTTTGAAGTATCACTAGCCTACAATTGAGGGATCTCTCTTGTAGATAGCCGGATCATGAGTGACATGGAATTTCCAAGTAATATGTACAAATCAAGTCATGAAGTTAGAGTGACTAAGGCAAGTGTGGGAAATAGAGTCATGGGACCTGTTTGGATAGAACTCAAAAGTATTATGAAGTAGGCAGAGCAGAAAGTGGTCTGTGTGAGTTTTAAAACTTGAGCTGAATGACTAACCTCAATTGCTTGGGTAAATTACACTCATTAAATAAAATTTGGTTCTAATTCTAATTGGGGATGACAAACAAATTAATTTTTATTCATTATGAGAATGTGCTGTGATTTGCAGTGATGCACATAGTGTATTGTTAAGAATCAATAAAGGCACCATATAAACATATCAGAATTATTTTACTTGAAATTTTGACTAAAGGTTTTGGGAATAATTTTTGAAATCAATATAGATGGCAACAGGAAATTGATTTACTATTAATTTATGAATTCAAACCATTTTAATGGCATCTACAATGTTAATAACCTCGTCTGGAATGAAGTACAGTCATCCAAGGTAGAGTTTTTCAGAAAGAATCATTTAACAATAAGGCACTCACTCTACATTTAACTTCACAGCCACATGCTAAAAAACAACAAAGACAGAGAGAAATACAATATAATTTAACAACTCCTATAGAGGAATTATATAGTGAAAGCATAGTTGGCAGAAATCTAACCCTGTTTTGATCAGGAATTCTCAGAGAACACTGGGACAGATACTTGGTAGTATCGACTCTCCTTATGTTACTTCAATAAAAGTCCACTACAACAATTGATTAGAAGTTACTTCTTGAGTTTTCTAACTAACCCCACTTGGATGTGGCACTACATTAATCCAGATTATATTGAATTTCATCTCTAGTCCATCATGCTTAATAATACATCAGTGTCATATTTTAAATATTTAGATGATAATAGACAAACTTGTTTATATGCAGAAGTTATAAATACATTGTCCTGATGAAAAAACACAGAAGTTCTATGTATGTGATAGTAATTATATTCTTTTATGGTAATTCATTCATTTATTTTTAAATTCATGTAGTTATAACTTAATTTGAAAATATTTATTAGGAAGACACAGTATTACAAGCACTCGTTATAAGCTGGATACAAAAGAAATTGTTCCTGGCTCCTTTGTAAATTATGTATAAAGGGTAAAATATGTTAATTAAATAGATACAGATAGTTATATACAAAATGCACTTTTTGAAACAGATATATAAAAATGTGCTTTCATGCAAGTGACAATAGAAAATTGTCTTTCAAAAACATCTATCCCTTCCTCTTACAATGTCTTGATTGAGGTAAATTATCCATGAGTATGCTACCTTGATTAATCTGTCCAATAGAGTTTGTGATCAAACCCATTCGATTTTACTCATGCAGCATTTAATTAAAGCAAACATCAACAGGAGTTCAAGAAAAAGAATAAGGCCATCCTGTAATAATGATTTCAACAATACCTCTCACAAAGAGTTGCTAGATTGAACACATAAGAATACAGAATATCCAGCTAACTCGAATTTCAGATAAACGCTTTTTAAAATATAAGTATGTTCCTAATATTGCTTGCAGCATGCCTGTAATAAAACATTCTTTATTGTTTATATGATATTTGAATATATGTAAACATCCTGTGTTTTATCTGGTGAGCTTACCCCCAGAGTCTCTGAAACAAACTAACTAAACAAATCATATAACATCTGGGTCTATATTAGAAATCCATTTGGCTTTATTTTTAAGTTCTTGTATTGATCTTTCCTTTGGCCCAGGTATTAATCAAGGCACAGAAGGATATATTCACAATGCATAGACTTTTCTTTGGACTACAAAGGGAAATTTTATCACTCATAACAACAAGAAACATATAATTGAGATTGACCTCGGTGGTTTCCATGGCCAAGGTGAGATGATTTATCACTTGAGCCAAAGAAAGGGACAGATTTCTTACCACATTTTTTTAACAGGAATGATTCCCATGGTAAGAGTAACTGCCTGCAGTGTACACATAAAAATGAGCCAGTTATCCCTACAGGAAGCATCATAGTATAACTAAGAGTAGCAACATTTTGGAGAGATCTCCAGTCATCAGAAGGTCTACTGACATGTTTCTTTAAACACATAGGTCTTTTATGACCACTCTAAAAAGAAGAAGCAAGTTTCCATGTTTTCAGGAGAGAGGAAGTTTAATGCCTAGTTTCCATATACGATATATAGACCTAAGAGTGTTAATGATAGCCCATGGAACCACATCCAGAGGGTTTGGCAGGTATGCTGGGTAGAGATCCAGGAACTAAACCCATCACTTTTGATTTGGGAATGACTTCTTAGGAAAGTTTAGAGAAATGGTGATCAAAACATAATCAAAACTATATGGCAGAAGAAGAAAAACTTAGTGGCCAATTAAATTTTAGGTGCATGAACCATATTGGAAGCATTAAGCATGAAACCAGAGTGTTTTCTTTAATGAGGAAAAGGTAATACTGAAAGGAAAATATCATGGATGCCCTTCTCTGCCTTGTACATTTCAAGGTCTGAAGTATTGCCTACTTCCCTGACAAGGTGGTTGCTCTCAGTCCACAATCACAAAATTGGCTTAACTTACTCAGATAGCTAGAGATTTACCTTTTTCCAATCACCCCCAACTTGCCTCTAGACCTTTGGTCTGGAGGGGTAAGTTGCAATCTTCGGGAAGGATATTTTTATGAGAGTTACATAGATGCATTATGACCATGACTAAGGAACTTGGTGAACAGCGTGCTAAAACAAGAGGTTATCTTCATGACCAAAGACCACGTCAATCCAACTACAGGATGAAAGAGCAAAACCAGAATTAATGCCCTGTGCTCCTTTTTGGCCATTTAGACACCAGGGAGATGTATTAATCAGGCCATTTTAGAGTTGCTGTTAAGGAAAAGAATGATGCCTCATCCACTGGTTTGACCGTGATGAGATGCCAAATTTTGAAAATTCATGTAGATTACTTACCACCACTTTTATTTGATCATTACCTAGGGGTGGGCCTAGAGGAAATTACTTTCTGCAAACAGCTGAATTAAATAAATGACATAGTTTCCTTCCTTAGATATGTGAACCAGAAAGAGATCAAGGAGTTCAAATCAGATATCTTTTTTAGCTGATCTTGGTTAACAAGGAGAATGATAGTTTCCTCAAAAACCTTGACTATCAGCCCATTGTTGAGTGACTTTTGCAATGAAAGGCATACCATTATCAGACTGAAAATGACACCAATTGCTGAAAACATGACTGATTAGTTTCAAGAACAATAATGGTGTGGCTGGAGTTAGTTGATCAGACTAGAACAGCAACTCTGTAACCTAAAAACAAGTTTATGGTGTTAAGCCCCAAGAAGAGGCCAAAGTCCTGCTGAATTTTATCTGTCAAGAGTAGGCAGGAACCACAAGCCAGGTGATGTGGCCTCTGGAACTTCTGGAAAAAAGAAGTGGCCCACAGGAAAAGGAGAAACTGACCCAATGGAATTTTATTAATTTTTACATTCAGCTTGCCACTCTGGGAAACTCTCCTACATTTTATGTTAAAACTAGATGAAAATTTAAGAAATGTTATGATGATAATGTAGTAGCAAGTGCCCAAGATTAGGTGGAGTCCAACAAGTAACTTTTAGCTGGAGTTACAGTTATTTTTTAATTTTATTTTAGAGATGGGGTCTTGCTATGTTGTCCAGGTTATTCTCAAACTCCATGCCTCAAGAGATCCTCCTACCTTGGCCTCCCATTGTGCCCTTATTACAGGCATAAGCCACTATGCACAGCCTTAGGAGTAATAACTTGTGAATATGGTGGTAAACACTTCATCAGAAACATGGAGTCCTTTATTTGTTCCTAGTCTATAACAGTGCATCTGTTTCCATGCCTTGTACAATGTTGGGCCCAAGCAGCAAAGTAGCCATCTGAGTATTCTAGGCTCAATCTGTAACTGAGTTCCAGACAGATTCATCAGAGAGTAGGCTCTTATTTTGGGAATGCATCTGAGTGTCACAGATGGTTAAATTAGAAGCCACAATTTGTTTATAAAATTCTGATCCCAAAGAGGAGTGACTTTAATCTGTCAGGCTGTCTGTAGTTTTCCCAAGTGACAGAACAAATAGCTGAGAATGTATCTACAGTCCAAAAGTCAGTAAAAACATTACAAGTTTTATGAAAGTGGTAATGCCCAGGGCTGTAAAAATGACCTTGGGTTTCGCCCACTGAGGAGAGTAATCATATACATTTATCAGTGTACAGACTGGCCCTAAGGTTGCATATCCACAGCAGCATCATGAACGCAATCAGATTGCAGTTTTGCCAAACTTACAGTGCATCAGACCCAGATTTTTAGAGAAACTTCTGAGAACCAAGGGCTCCTTTGATTTCACAGCTTTGCTTCATGTAGTGTAGCATTGCCACCACAGGGATAATCATTTCTTCATGTAATGCTGTTGCTAAATGGGCTGCTCACTGTTCATCCAAATTAATTTCTGATGATTTCTGTCTACTCCAACTATCTGTGAAACAGCAATGTAATCATTACTGATGTGATTGTTTCAGTTCTGGGAATCCCTTGACTCAACAGTCATAATGCACTATCTTCTGGCTGGGGTTTTGGGGTTTGTACCCATTTGTTTACTTGGGCCTGTCTCACAGAGCAGTGAATTTCTATGAGGACTGTATTTTGGGGCATTAGCTGCCCCCATTATCAAAGTGGCATTCCTTAAATTTTCATCTGGTTTTAACATGAGAGGTAGTGGAATTTTTCACAGTGGTAGACTGACTGTAAGAATTATTTAGGTTTCACTGGGCCAGCTTTTCATTCTACTGTGAATCACCTTTTTAAAATGGCAGTCTAGACTCATTGCTTTATCTATGGTTTGACACAAGGGTTTTTCTGTCACTGAAAACTGTCTTTGCAAAGGCCAGACCTCACTTCTTAGGACCAAGTACACCTTAAAAACAAAAACAAAAACAAAACATCACTCCAATAACTTTCATTGTCATCTCCACAGATCCAAATTTGGAAGGTTGGACCATAGAAGACTTGGAGCCATAAAATGGCCCTGCTGTTTTCTGGTTTTGTTTTGTTTTGTTTTGTTTTGCTTTTTTACATATATGATCTTCCCTTTCCCCACTATCTCAGGCAAACAATCAAAAGTAACAAGTTTTTGCCTGTGTTTTCCCTAGAGAGGAAATTCTCTTCCTTTCACATTCAATGTAGGTGGATGGTATGGTTTAGCTGAGTCTCCACCCAAATCTCATCTTGAATTGTAGTTGCCATAATCCCCACATGTCATGGGAGGGATCCAGTGGGAGGTAATCAAATCATGGGGTTGGTTACCTCCATGGTGTTCTTGTAATAGAGAGTTCTCATGAGATCTGATGGTTTTACAAGGGGTTTTTCCCTCCCTTTGTTCTGTGCTTCTCTTTGCTGCCGCCATGTGAAGAAGGATGTTTGCTCCTCCTTCCACCATGAATGTAAGTTTCCTGAGGCCTCCCCAGCTATGCTGAAGTGTCAGTAAATTAAACCTCTTTCCTTTATAAATTACCCAGTCTTGGGTATGTCTTTATTAGCAGTGTGAGAATGGACTAATGCTGTGCACATCTTTGTAACTGTTTCCTGAAAAGGGCTGGAATATTAGCAATAGAAGATGGGATGAGGATAGCTTGATGCTGACCAATCTGGAGGTCTGCATCAAGCTATCCTCATCCCATCTTCTATTTTTCTTAAATTCTGCTAATCCCCACCTCTCAAAGAATAGAAAGTAACAAACAGGGTACTTTTCAGGCCGCTGTCATTGTCTGTTGTTTCTAACAATTGGCTTGGAACCACTTCTCAATTTATTCTCATTAACAGCATAAAATAGGAAGCATCATTTACTGCCCTGTGTACCATATGATTTGTTAACATCTCAACTATCTATTCCCATGGACTTCTCTGGGTTCCTATTAATTGCCTCAAAAGGCCCCCATCCTTCATCTTCCAGAAAGTCATGTCCTTTAATTATAGAATCATGTATCAAAACTATCAAGAAATATAAAAGATCTGAGATTTTTATCCTGTGTACAACATAACAAGTTATCCTAGCACAGTTTAATAAATACTGGCAGAAGTCCCACAACTCCTGGGTCAGAGACAGAGGACTTTATCACACATAAGTATCAATATATTTGTTTGTTTTTGAAAAAACAATATAATGTATTGATTTTTCTTGCACCCCATAGTCCCATAAGACTGCTGCATATGGACCTGAAAGCATGCTTGCATATGGAGTAGATTGCTTTACAGGACAGGGGCTCTGAGCTTAGAAAACCTGAAAATTTTATAATGGCAGTGAACATGTCAAACCTTAGTTCAGGAGGGAGACGTTTTTCTTTTACTAGACAGTAAGCATGCCTGCCTGCCCTTTGCACCACAAAGGGACACTATATCAGTTTTCCAAGGTACACTGCTATGAAACTGTTCTTGAAAAGAGAGTTTGGAACCAAGACTTGCATGTCATGCAGTAACAAAGGCTCAAATGAGATGCAGAAACATGAGAGACTTAGAGAGAATTAGCTCTCAACTTATTATTCCAATGTTAATATACATGTTATAGAGCACTATTAAATGACTTGTCAAAAATGTATTGAGGTATAAATATGTATATGTTAGCATGAAATTACCCTGTACATATTCATTTTTAAATGTGTTTTCATATACACATTTCATATACACCCTTAGCCTGGGTGTCTTGTTGTAAGGATGAAAATGTAAGCTAGTTATATTAGGTTCTTACTATAAGCCTAGCTAGTGATGGTGAGAAAATAGAAAAGTGAGCAAAACATATATATATATATATATATATATATATATATGTCAGTTTGGCACAAGATATTACCATGATGACTATTATTTCAGAATGAATCATATCACTCTCTTTCTTTCTCTCTCTCTCTCTCTGTGTCACAGATACACACACACAGCAGATTACTCACTGAGCAGATGTGATCTATCAGTATTTCTTTGTATCTTTTATTATTGCTTACTAGAGTGTTTGCCTGCTATTATTTTATAGTTTTAACATTTTCCAGTTGTCAGATATCTGAATTTTAAGGATGTGAGATTTCACACTAAGCTTGCATTTTTATTTTGCCTTAGATTTCAAAATAAAGTGGCTTCTTACTTCAAGCAAATATAAAAGTTTGAAATATAGCTCTGATAATTGTTTAGAAATGAAAAGCTAAACTATGCTGTTAAAATAATTTATTATTGCTTTCATAAGTAAGAATGTAGGATAAGTAATGATAAATTCCTTGTAAAAATGGAAAACATGTTGAAAATACTAATAACAACTAAATTTATTGATAACTTTTAATGTTCCATATACTAAAGTATGTAATTTCCATATTTTGATTCTTTACTAAAATGCCATAATAAGCTTTTACTACCTTACTTTAAAAATTAGTACACTAACACACATATTTCATGATTTATCAAGTACAATTTTGTCTGACTTTAAAATGTATGCTGAAATGCTCTTTTATAGATATCAATTTTATTTAAAAAATTCATATTTTTCAGTACATGTGAAATATTCTCTATCAATAAAGTAATTGCTTCAATATGTTCTATTTTATTTGATAATGAGTATCAATTACTTTTTAAACATCAGTTTCATTCCATTAAGTCAATTTTTATTTTCACTTTAATAAAAATACGTTATACAACCAAAGTTTAAAAAATAAAAAGTAATATGTTGGACGTTTTCTAGGGTATTAAATAGATTACAGGAACTATTTCTATTTCAGTAATGCAGAACTCAGGAGATTTTAATGCACCTATATCTGCAGGTTCCAGTCTCTATACCTTCTGGATTAAGTTATCTGTGCAGAGATTCTGACTCCCAAGTATAGATAAAGTGTTGCTCTACTTTTATCAGCTGGGAAAATAGGGGATGGAGAGGAAGCATAGGTGCCAGGCAAGTATCTCTTTACTTTGATCAGGAAGCCTCACAAAAGGACGGAACAAATGTTCCAATAGCGTCTATGACATTAATGTTAATGTAATATAAGGAAAAGTATGAAAATAAATAAAAGTCAAAATGTTATGATAAGGTATTCCATGAAATTTAACAAATATATATTTTGTTGTAAAGGTTTCAATTTTCATCTGTCAGATATTGCAGGATGACACACTGTTTTAAAAGTGATTTTGTATTAATAAAAGAAATATGCCTGCATGATACATTTGAAGCCCAGTATACATGATTAAATGACTATATCCATGATCTTAGGATGCCCTCATGCTGTCACTGAATCAATTGCAATGTCTACAATTTATTTCAGAAAAGAATATTTGAAAATTATTTTTTATGTCACTTCAATGGAATTGCTTTGAGTCTTGCATGGTGAATTTTATCAGAATATTTCAAATATATACATACATGTAAAACCATCTATATCTACATAGATCTGTAATAAGCTTTGTTTTCTTAAATTTGGGCAAAATATAAGATTTACCACATACATATACTGTTATAATACTCGTAAAAGGCAACTAGATTCACTATTTATTCTGGAACTATATTACATGGATTCAAATTAATTTCTTTATTTTGCTAATATGTTTTTGAAAAATATTGTATCTTTTGTACCTGAGTTTCTTTATTTTATCAGCTAGGATGATAATGGTAACTACCTTAAAGGTGAATGTTAAGCATTGATATTTTTTAATTAAATATTTTATGGTATACTAATAATTTTATTTTCTGAATAATTTTATCTGTTCTTTATCTTTAAAAAATTGATGCAATATTCTCCAATTTGGTACATACTAGTATCTTTTTTCTTTTTATTTAATCATTAAGATTAAGAATTATAATGCACATGAATTCTTTAGGTTTTGTAAGAAGAGATGTAGTTGCTTAGATTTTTGTTTTTTCTTTTTAAAAAAAATCTTCTAGAGAATACAGCACATCACAGCACTGAATTCACTTGTGGGACTTTAAGACATACTTGAAAATTGATGCTAGCTGGGAACTTAAGGAATATACAAGTGGCTTGAAAGAATTAAAGCAACATAAAGACTTATTCAAAATAATAAAAGTTTTTCCCAAAAAAATTATTAGTGGGTGCAGTGGTTCACACCTGTAACCCCAGCACTATTTAGTCAATTGAAACACATTTGTGGTCGGGCATGGTGGCTCATGCCTGTAATCCCAGCACTTTGGGAGTCTGCAGCAGGAAAATTGCTTGAGGCCAGGAGTTCAAGACTAGCCAGGTCAAGATGGCTAGACTCCATGTCTACACAAAATTTAAAAATTAGTAGCCAGCTTCAGGCTGGGTGACAAAGTGATACCCTGTCTCAAACAACAACCACCACCACAACAAAACTCTTTATCACCAAAAATAAGGTGACTCAGATGGGAAGGACTAGAATTAGTGGGTTGGTGGGCTGTTAGGAAACAGTCCACACAGCTGGACGTGCGCAGCAGGCCAGCGAGCATTACTGCCTGAGTTCTACCTCCTGTCAGATCTGCAGGCATTAGACTCTCATAGGATTGTGACCGCTACTGTGAACTGCGAACTCCAGGGATCTAGTTTGTGAGGTCTTTACGAGAATATAATGCCTGATGATCTGAGGTAGAACAGTTTCATCCTGAAACCATTTTCTCCACCAAACTGGGGAAAAATTGTCTTCCACGAAACCAGTCCCTGGTGCCAAAAAGGATGGGGATTGTTCGTTTAATACACACAGGCATCTTCATTATTATCTTTTATTTTTAAATGATTGTAGTACTTTCTGTTGCTACATTTCATCCAGAGATTTTATTCACACAAACACAATTCTGTGATCAAAATGGCTTCAGTCTGCCATTTCAGTATTGATTTATATCACATCTTATTATTTTTATCATGTCTCAGCACATTGTAGTGTTTTGAGTCCCATTAAAATGTTTACGGTTTCTTTACTAGAAGTGAAGGTATGAGCCATTCATACACTCTCTAATTATGACACTTTAGTGCCTAAGAAATGACATTTCACTTTTATGCCAAATGTTTATGTATTTATTTTCTTTCTCTGTCATTTTTTCTTATTTATTTATTGACAAAATTTTATGTATTTTATATTTTCTTTGGCTTTGAGATGAAAGTCATGTAACATAAAATTGATGATTTCAAAGCGTATAATTCATTGCCATTTAGTACATTTACAATACTGTGCGAACATTATCTCTATGAGGTTCTAAAACATTTCCATTACCCTAGAAGAAAACCCCATATCATTCAACAATCATTCTCTATACCCTCCTTCCTCCAGCACTGACAACCACCCATCTGTTTTCCATCTCTATGGACGTGCTAATTCTAAATATTTCATATAAAGGAAATAACACAATATACGATGATTTGTTTCAGTCTTCTTTTGCTTAGCATGTTTTCAAGTTTCACCTACTTTTAGCACATAGTAGTAGTTTTGATGTAGTACTTTTTATGGTTGGCTAATGTTCCACTGTACATTGTACACTGTGTATGGTTGACTAATGTTCCATTGTACATATAGACCACACTTTGCTTCCTCATTCATTGGTTGATGGATGTTTAAGTTTTTTGACTTTTGGCTCTTACGAATAGTGCTGGCATGAAGTATTCATATGAATATGAATAAATATTTGAATATTCAATATGAATAAATATTGAGTACCTGTTTTTCAAATCTTTTTGGTATATAACTGGAAGTGAAATTTCTGGGCCATATGGTAATTCTATGTTTAATTTTTTGAGGACCTACCAAACTGCTTCCTGTAGCAGCTATATCATTTTACATTACCACCAGAAATGTAGGAGGGTCCTACATTCTCCACACTCTCACCAACACTTATTATTTACCATCGTTTTGATGGTAGCCCTTCCAGTGGGTGTTAGGTGGTATCTCATTGTGGTTTTAACCCAATATTTATTTTTCAACAACAGAGTCCTCTGAAAAACAGTGATGGTCCTGCAATAAAAACTACCCTGCTTAATGAATATTCAGAGTAAAAACGATCCCAAAGTGGGAAATAAACAAACATGCTTCCAAAGATGAATCATCAGAAAATGAGAGAAAGTAACTTTATCTTATGTTGACTATTACTTATTACTAAATATAATTTTTCATATATGTACAATTTGTTTGCTCTAAAAATTGGTTTATATACTAATTATTTCATGATAGCAGTAAAAATTTTAGCCATTTCAATTTACAGTTTTTTAAAGGTGAATGTGTATGTTTGTGTTGGAGAGTGATACTGTTGTACTCAAAAGGAAATGCACATGAAGTCCTGCATGTCTCAATTCCCTTTAAATCCAGGGTGCTGTCATAGTAAAATGTTTAGAATGCTTATCTTTAGCATGAACTAACCAGCTGCAGAAAACGTGGCTGCCCCCTTATACTACCTCTAACTACAAATGATGTGCTTAGATCATTTGTTACATCTTTTATAGTTACAAGTAGTATAATGTGCCTGTAACTTTATCATCATTCTAATCATTTCCCCAAACCTTTTTAAAAATCTAGTTTAAACATGTTTTGTGAACATTATTGTAAATGTAACAAAATAGTCTAATGTTTATATTTTTACTGAAGACAGAAATGTCTATATTTGATTCTTTTGCATCTATATTTATAAATTATAGTGTAAGTAAAAACTTTCATTTAACAATTCCCAAGACATATGACTTTTATCTTATAATAAAATATTTTCTAATTTTAACTGGCTAATAATAGAGGTAAAATCAGTATTGAAATGAGCTAATATATTTACAATCTTAAATATATTCTTAGAGTGATTTTTAAATGTGATTATGTATTTTAACACTACTTACTTTTTTAACTGCAAGAGTTTTTCTATGCAACATCAACAAAAATTCCAGGCCAGAGTGAAGACAATGTGGATTCAAATGCTCATTGCTTCCAGATGTATGACCTGGGCAATTTAGCTAACCTTTCCGGAGTTCAATTACTTCTGTAATATGATTATCTACTTCATAAAACTGGAAGGTTTAAATGCATCGACTCATGTAAAATCTTGGAACTGTGCCTAGCATATAATAAGCTCTCAGTATTATTGATAAACAGTTTTAAAACATGAAGAATTTGATGAGCAGGACTGTATTTTATTGAGATTTTGGAGAACGAATGCAGGAATTTCTGAAAGAATACTGATGCAGCCATCACCTCTTACCTGAACTCTTGCAATAGCCTTTTACTGGCATCTCTGTGCACATTATTGCCGTGCAGTTCCAGTGTGTTCCCTACATCATTGCCAGAGTTATCTTTATAAGGGCATTAATTATAATTCCCCTCTTATAAAAGCCTCTGATAGCTTCCTATAAACTTAGAATTGAACACCTTAATTATATGTCTCAGAATCTCAGAATGGTAAATGACCCGGCACCTCCCTCTTTTTTTTTTTTTTTTCTTTGAGATGGGAGTCTTGCTCTGTCACCCAGTCTGGAGTGCAGCGGCGCAATCTCGGCTGACTGCAAGCTCTGCCTCCTGGGTTCATGCCATTCTCCTGCCTCAGCCTCCCAAGTAGCTGGGACTATAGGCGCCTGCCACCATGCCTGGCTAATTTTTTGTATTTTTAGTAGAGACGGGGTTTCACCATGTTAGCCAGGATGGTCTCGATCTCCTGACCTCGTGATCCGCCCGCCTCGGCCTCCCAAAGTGCTGGGATTACAGGTGTGAGCCACCCCGCCTGGCCACCTCTCTCCTTTTTTATTTGATCCATGCCACTCTAATGCATGTGACATTTAAAGAGAGTGGGATATCTTTGTGTGCACCAAACTGGCCAGTTCCTTATTGATTTCAGGTCTTCACATTTGCTGTATCTTTCTGCTTTTCTTTAAGAACATCAAATAGCTCTCTCTCTCTTTTTTGTGTGAATCCCAAAGTCACTTCCTCAAAGAGATGGTCAGTGAAAGCTCTTCATTAAACACTATCCCATCCCCAACAATCTCTGCTTTTAATAAACTAGTAGTTAACAATATTTGAAATTATTCTGTTTGATCACTTCTTTTTCTGTTTGATCACTTCTTTACTTGTTGACTGCCTGTTTCTTTCACCAAACCATGGTTCATTCCATGGCTCATGAGAGCAAGAATTCTATCTTGCTTATCACATTGTTACTAGTACCTAGACGAGTGACTTGCACATGGAAGATCGATGATACTAGGTTGGTGCAAAAGTAATTGTGGTTTTTGCCATTTTTTTAAATCACTTTGGCACCAACCTAATAATTGTTTTAAGAATAAGTTAAAACCACTTTTTTGAACTCTGACAATTACTACATGTAGAAACCATTTTTAACCATCTTTTATCATAAAAAGTAATGCCCTTAGAAGGTGGCATTTTATTACTAACAACAAAAAATTGAGGTTTTGAAACAGTTCAAAAAAATGGATCTAAATAAAATAATATGCCTTCTCTTATTTATAATAAACGAATAAAAATTAAAACTATATGAGATACTGTTCCTTGCCTATTTGCATGGCAAAAATCCAAGTTCAACAACATACTTTCTTGGTGAACTGTAAAAAAGTAAATATACATCATTTCTGGGATGGCTAAATGGTTCAATCGTCCTGAAATAAAATCTGCCAACATCTAGAAATACTATTTATTCTTAAACACTTTTACTCAGCAAGCTCACTTCTAAAAAATATATCCCAAAGATACAGTGACAAAATTGTAAAATGCATTAACATTTTAATTTTATTGACATTAATTTTATTGACATTAACTGTATTTGTAAAGACTGCAGAGTGGCAATAACCCAAATGCACACCACTAGAAGATGAGTCAAACAGCCTTTGATGCTTCCCTCACAACAGAGCACAGCCACAAAAACAAGGAGGAGTATTTATATATACTATTATGAAATATCATCAGGATATTTCATTAAGTGAAATAAATAAAAGTGTAAATAAAGAATATTTTATTGTTCACTAACATTAATTTACGAAAGGAAGCCTAGAAATATAAATTCAATTATGTACAAGAATATAGCAAGATGAATCATGAAATAAAATGGGAGAAGGTAAGGTAGAGGGTACCATAATAGATACTAGACTTCTTTAATTATAGCTTTTTAAAAAAATTGACTTTGGGTCCACATTACAACTTTATACAAGTATAAAACTTAATTAAATTTAAAATAACTAAATTTGAATGCAAAATAAGTTACCCTACCTTTATATCTAATTGGTTATATAACACAGAGAGAGGAACTATTTCAAGTTACTCTAAAACATTGTAATTTGATCTTACATACCAAATTAAATGTCTTGTGGAAAAAATAAACAGTAAATATAATATTAAACTAAAGTAAATATATTTTTGTTGCTACAATTGTGTTTAATATTCAGATAATGAAAATACATGTATGGCTGAGAAAACAAATAAGTAATTATGTCGTAATTAAGGATGGAGACGGTTGGCCGGGCGTGGTGTCTCATTCCTGTAATCCCAACACTTCGGGTGGCTGAGGCAGGCAGATCACGAGGTCAGGAGTTCAAGACCAGCCTGACCAACATGGTAAAACCCCGTCTCTACTAAAAATACAAAAATTAGCCAGATGTGGTGACGCGCACCTGTAATCAAGGCTACTCAGGAGGCTGAGGCAGGAGAATTGCTTGAACTGGGGAGGCAGAGGTTGCAGTGAGCTGAGATTGTGCCACTGCACTCCCGTCTGGGCGACAGAGTGAGATTCTGTCTAAAAATAATAAAAATAAAAATAAAAGAATAGAGACTGTTGACACGAGAGAAAGTAGATACACATGTAATATATAAATTAATGTTTTTAAAGGTATAATTTACAAATACAAAACAAAGTATCGCACAAATGTCAAATGTGCACAACAAAGATTTCAAACCAACTTTATTAACTATCCAGTTTCAAAAATTAAACCCACTTAACACAGCATTTATTGGAAAAAATTATGCAAAAATTATGCATTTTATTTGTTATATTTTATGATTTTTGAAATTTTTATTACAAGTATATTTGTATTTAATAGGAATTATTTCCTAAAAAATTGTTTTGACAAAAATGAAGAATTTACAAGTTCCCAGCAACTTGCAATTGTAACTATGAATACTTATAAAAAATTTATATGACTATTGACCAATTTTAATTTGTTTAATCATAAAGTACATTCCTACATTTACGTTGCCATACTTATTGGGCATATTATTCAATTTGAAATTCTAAATAAATCTCTATTGTCATGAATTTTTATTCAGCTTCTACCTTCAAATAAAATATGTTTATTGTTGTAGCTTATACAATGTTCCTTACATATTTGCCCATCAATAGTCAAGTACATGCAATCTTCACTTTGAATATAGTTTCGATTCATACCTCAAACATTGTTACTTTAGTTCATCTAATTTGAAATTCAGTTTAAGAACTATTAACAAACTGAACTGCAGTGTTTTTGTCAAGTATCATTCTGATTTATGGTTATTTTTTCATGTCATAAACAAAGCAAAGCTTCCAGATTTTGTTTATTTTTTCCCTTCTGGTTTATCTATAATATCATCTGTCTCATAACTTCTTTTTTTTCAGATTTTATTTTTTTTAAAGCTTCCCTGTAAAATCACTATGGCCTTTGTAGCAGCTACTGTGTTACAGGCAGAAGACTACGACATTCTGTGTATGAAAGGAAACAAATAACTAATGTAGTAAGAAAATGATATATATTTTAAAAATATTTTCAAAGTAATAAAACCCAATTCAATTTTGCATCGTGAAACACAAATAGCTAATGTGACAAAACAGGAAATGTTGGCTTTACACATTAGCTCGGCACATCAAATAACAAGAGAAGAAAATCTCACGCTATTATATGTCATCTCCTTTATTAACATTCAAAGAAACAGGGAAATGTAACTCTATATTATTTAATGCATGTAATTAAATTCTTATCACGTTAGAGTTTTTTTAATATATGGAATAGAATTAGATTCATAGACAATTATTGGTCGTTTCATTGGTTTATAAAATCATCTAGTTATTTCTCACTACCCCATTCTAGTCACCATTGCTTACTTTCAAAGTATTCCTGTTAGTAGAAAACTGTGTGTGTGTGTGTGTGTATATATATATATATACACATATACATATATGTGCATATGTAACAAAAACTATTTTGAGTTGTTTTTGCTGATTGTTCAACTTTCCATAATATCCAACTTTGTTTACCAATTAAGAATTTTAAATGTGTCTTTGTGACTTAAAAAGAATCATAAACAATTAGTTTCAAAAGTTAAACAACACTAAACACGAGGTGCTTTTTAATCCTTAATAAAATTCATATGATATTGGTGATGATTTGACTGATTTCTTTTAAAAAGCCACTTTTATACCTTTCATAGAAAATTTTCTGTTTATCAGACATTAAACATAGTTGACAGATAAATTTGATAGCATGAGGAGCTGAAGGAAGCAGTTATAAGATCATGCTTCTGACCAGTTATGAAGATTCAGCTAATTCATAGTGCAGAGATTACTGAACCCAACATTTTAAAATTTTAAATTCAAGACATGTAAAGAAAATGTGGTATGTCTACATACTGGAATACTATTCAAAAATAAAAAGAAAGAAATTCTGTCATTTGTGACAACATGGATGAACCTGGAAGGCATTACATTAAGTTAAATAAGACAGACACAAAAAATAAATACTATATAATTTCATTTATATGTAAAATCTAAAAAATATTGATCTCATAGAAGTAGAGAGTAGAATGATAGTTACCAGGGGCTGGGACAATTGTGGGAGGGGGAGCTTGGGGAGATGTTGATCAAAGCCTATAACATTTTAGTTAGATAGAAGGGATAAGTTGAAGAGATCTGTTGTACAGCATTCTATTGAAACTTGAGAGTAGAAATAACAAGTTGGAATCTCCCATTTAATCATTCATTAGTAATGCATTATTACAAAGGTCCTAGAGCTCCTCCAATGTGCCATTTACAATCTAGTAGGGTAGCAAGACATTTACATAAAACTATTATGAAACATGGTCTCTTAGACAGATGAATTTTATATTTATTTCTTTAGGAAAAACCTAATTATATTTCACAAGCAGGAGGGGTTTTAGTTAAAGATAAAAACTGCCTCAGATTTCTATAGGCATATATATAGTTAAAGGATTTCTGGAAAAAGTGACAGAATAACTAAAGGATTAGAGATGGGAATATCCAATTATATTCCTTTTATACTGGATGGGGATAGAGGTTATGGATGCTACAATAAGGAAAGGGATTGAGGTCACATTGTTCAAAACCTTTAATATTAGGAGACAAGATGCCATTTCATACAAGTAATGGGGATCTATTTTAGTTTTCGAGCAAAGAAATGGAAAAAGTCAACATGTTCTAGAAAATAAAAAAAATCCGTGATGGATGATAGCTGTTGGAATTTCAAAAGGTATTACAAAATTTAAGTGATAGCTAATAATGAAAAAAGGTAATGTTGAATTACTAAGTGACAAGTATTGTTTTTGTACATCCATACATTACCCACTTTAATTTTTAGGAGAGTATTGTTAGTAATTACAGTATAGTACTATTCTCATTTTACAGATAAGAGATCACGTAAAGTAAGTAATTTGACTAAAATCACACAGTTAGTGAGTGCAGACTTGATCTCCAGGCAGTTTGATTTAAAACTGCCTAAAGTTAA